>NC_030423.2:1350000-1495000 GCF_001660625.3 Ictalurus punctatus
GAAAACATCTCTCTGTTGCCTCAAGACATGGTGCTCATTCTCCTTGTACTGCCTACATACTGTATCGCTCACAGTCGCAGTTATAGCAGGATAATACGTGTCGCTCTATTGGTTAATAGCACGGGCACGTGACGCTCTTTTATATAGAAGCTGGAATGCGTGCTGTTGGACGTTGCTCTAAATCGACCAAATAAAAAAATTCATTCCTGTCATACGTCACGAAATATTTAGCTCAGAACGTGTCTTTAGAGCTTACAAAATTAGCCGGCGTGTGTTTGATTATTTCATGATTGACGGGTTCATTAACGTTGAGATATTTGCATCGTACGCTCGACAAAGAGAGAGACAGACAGATAGACAGATAGACAGAGCGGTGTGTTGTTTACGTGTGAGGCGACTCCGGTAATAGCAGCATGTTCTCGAAGGCTGAATGAATCACTGGCGTGCTGGGATCATAATTACATCACACACACACACACACACACACACACACACATAGGCAAAAATGATGGCACAGATCTAAATGATCCGAGAGAGAGAGAGAGAGAGAGAGAGAGAGAGAGAGAGATATTGTCTGACTTTTCAGCACCATGGACAGCACCTCTCTGTTTCCGCTTTTGATGACAGAACTGCAACAAAATGAAACAAAATGTAACCCAAAACAATATCTATATTAAAGTCTATGTTATATAAGAAATAAAAGGAATAAAACACTCCGTGTCGTTCTGTTTTAGAGAAATAATCCGTGTCTGTTACCGTCTCCACCCTGAGGATGATTATTTCACTACAACAGCAGGACATGGAGTGTTTCATTCCTCTTATCACAGCAAAAAAGTTCCTGTTACAGCTTAGTTCCTGTTCTCACTTACGTTATAGCAGCTATAAACACTCGTTCCCTCACCAGCACCTTCTCGAGTTAAGGAGACATCAATCATTACGCAGCGTGTCATTTTTGTTATGACTGAAAAACTCCTCTGTCCTGAAGATGTCAGGAAAACCTAAAGTCGCCGCGTTACCAAGCGCTCCTCACAGAGAGCTTCGCCGTATCGACCATTTCCGAAAATCTTTCCTGAAAAACGATCTGTCGCTATAGAAACGATAACGTCCGTGTCGGAACGCTTAGAAACGGCAGGTAATGAATCGGCGCCTGACGAGCCAATCACGATGCGCGATTCAACAGTGTGAAGGTCACGTTTAAACGAGGAACACTGAATACAAAAAGAGAACACAAATCGAATATTTTGTTCACGCGTCAATCGTTTTCCCAGCATTGAAGTCTCTCTCTCTCTCTCTCTCTCACTCTCTCTCACTCTCTTTTTGCATCTTAGCTTGAATTAATTAGACTTCGCTGTCTAATGACCTGAATAAATATTGTAACAGCGCTAATCAGAGGCACTGAAACAAAGCCCTGATTCACATCTCTCTAAAAAAAGGAACTCTTATTACAGTCTTGTTTTACACCAGCTGCATGAAATGAAAGGTATTATGAAAGAAAACACACACACACACACACACACACACACACACACACACACACACACACACACACACACACACAGCTCTTGGAATTGGCCATCTGTGCATGAGAGTGGCTTTTCGGTGAGTCACGCTTTGTCCGACGTTTTTATGAACGCAAATGAAACCTGGGAGGTTTAAAATATCGCCCTGGGCTTTTCAGCGTTGCCTTTTAATGCGAGCTTTGTTAAAGATTACGCTGTGAATCTGGAAAAAAAAAAAAGAAAAAGAAAAAGAAGAAGAAGAAAGAATTCATTTAGACCCCACAGTTGGACTGTCGCTAAGTTGCTGAAGTGAGAAATCCTGTAAAAAAAAAAATTTCAATAATTTATTTTAATTTTTTATAAAGAGACGTTAAACCGGGGCTTTTGAACGAAGGTGTTGATTAGTCTTTTAATGATCTGTTTCTATAGCAACAGATCATTCACAGGGACTCGTCCTGGACACGTCAACGCGGTGAAGTTTTCTTTTCTTTTTGCGAGGGGACTTTTATTTAAACTTGAAGTAAGGAGTCTCCAGCGTCAGCGGCGTGTTATGTTTACGTTTACCCGATTTGATGTTTTTCGCTTACGGTTTCATGGAATCGAGAAACGACGAGCTGCGTATTTGTCTCTTGTGGCGTTAACGTCACGAGAGAGAGAGAGAGAGAGAGGAAGGACAGGCCGGCGCGGGAACGCCTGGGTATAGCTGCTATAACGTAAGCGAGAACAGGAACTAACTTGTTTCTTGGACATGCTGAGAGTAAATATAAACGGAATTTTTTTTTTTTTTTTTTTTTTTTTTTAAAAGTACGACATTTCATTCTTTAATTAGTTTGAGAAAAACTGTAAACGCGTAAAAGCAAGTCGCTGTGGGATAAGAGCGAATAATAATAAAAACCAGTGCGGTGATTGGGGTGAAAATGAGAAAATAATCAACCCAACGAAGTCGATTAATTTCCGATACCAGCGCGTCCTGGCGTGTCTTTCTTCGTCGTATTGATATCCGTATTTTATTTAACGAATAGATTTTGCGGGTGGAATTTTTTCTGTGAATTACATCCGTTACAGGGAGATGTTTATTCACGCTTAATAGACAAACGAAATAAAAAATGAAATCAGAACACAGCCTGTGTGAAACAATAAAATGACATTGTATCTCACGTTTAAGCCACAACGTCAATAATTAGCTTAGCATGCTGAGTATGCTGAGTACTGCGAGCAGAGGCCGGGCGATCCTAATGACTCAGGTTTGTTAGGACGCTTTACTTGACGCATATTATCCTGCTCCCAGGACTTCTTTAAACACACAGTAATGCTGAGTGTGTAATTAGTGCAGTCTCCCAAGAAAGCTTTAATATAACCAGCACCCAGCGCGGATAATAAAATAAATAAATAAATAAAAAAAGCGCCAGCCTACGGAGAATGAATCATCAAAATCACCGATCACCTACGCCTCCTGACTCGCCGACTCTCTGCCCGGATCCAGGGGAAACCCACACACGGTTTAGTGGTTTCCCAAATATACAGGAAGCTTGGAGAACAATCAAACGCGCATCAATTTCCCATCTTAAAAAAAGGTCTAAGTGGAGTTAATAACGGCGTTTGGCGAAGGAGCTACACTGCTAACGGTTGCTAAGTCCATCTCACTCAACAGCCTTTCGGTAAAGACCTCCATTAACGCACATCCGGATCTTCGGTTATAACTTACTGTCATCTGTAAACCGCAGAGCCGAATACTGTAACGTTATGACGTCGGCCATCTTGACTCGCTTCGTGAAACCGATACCGGTTGTAATATGGTTCCACTTTGACCTTAAACGGTTGCGACAGGTGTCGGGTATTATTCCGATACTACCAAGTACCAACGTCTAATCCGACAGGATGCACTCCTACGCAGCGTATACGAGTGTACCTTTTTTTCAAACTAAAGAACAGACGACACGAAACAGACATCGATACGAACGTGTTTCGCGCCATCGGATTGCAAACTCTACAGCGGATTCCACAGGATTTTAAAAAACAGTTTTGAAAAAAAAAAACTCGATGGCATTTAAAGAACGTGTTTCAAGTTTGAAAGGTTTTCGTGAGCACCGAAGGAGCGCGAGCACTGCACTTCTGCGAGCACCGAGACACACTCTCTGTTAAACGTACTGTTTAATCGGGTTTAACTGGCAGGGCAACCGACGTAAACGGAGCTAAATAAAATGTTCCATGATGAGAACAAAACCATGTGGTGATACGAACTCTAAAGATCTGGGCCTTGGGCAGTGGTTGTGTCCAGCAAAACATCCCTTTCTGACTCTGTTGTGTTTTTGTGTTCGCCCTCCTGCAGGTACATACCAGGGCCAGTGGGTGGGCGGCATGCGGCACGGCTACGGCATTCGGCAGAGTGTCCCGTACGGCATGGCGGCCGTGATCCGCTCTCCACTGCGCACCTCCATAAACTCTCTACGCTCAGAGCACAGCAACGGCACGGCGGGTACGCCAGGCACGGGGGGCGGCATCAGCCCGGCAGCGTCACGCGGTGGCTTCGTCCTGACGGCTCACAGCGAGGCGGAGCTTCTGAAGGCGAAAAAGAAAGGCCTCTTCTTCCGGCGCTCTCTGCTCAGCGGCCTGCGTCTGCGCAAGTCCGAGTCGAAGAGCTCGCTGGCCAGCCAGCGCAGCAAGCAGAGCTCGTTCCGGAGCGAGGCGGCCATGAGTACGGTGAGCTCTGCCGCCTCAGACGTCAACTCCACCATCAGCCTGGGCGAGGCCGAGGGGGAGCTCCTGCCCACCAGCACCAACGTCAACGACGATGCCAACGACGATGACGGCGTGGACGCTACAGCCACCGAGAGCTACGCGGGCGAGTGGAGGAACGATAAGCGCTCCGGCTGTGGCGTGAGCCGCCGCTCGGACGGTCTCTGTTACCAAGGCGAGTGGTTGAGCAACAAGCGCCACGGCTACGGCTGCACCACCTTTCCCGACGGCACCAAGGAGGAGGGGAAGTACAAGCAGAACTCGCTGGTCAGCGGCAAACGCAAGAACCTAATCCCGCTACGTGCGAGCAAGATCCGAGAGAAGGTGGACCGCGCCATCGAAGGCGCAGAGAAGGCGTCTGATATCGCAAAGCAGAAAGCTGAGATCGCTTTGTCCAGGTGAGTGTGAAAAGCCGTCCTTACGTCGTCACCTGCTGAGAGTGGACAGGTGGAGGAGTTATTAACAGCGTTAGCTGGAACATTAGGATGGTCACAGGGTTGAGTTTAAATCCCAGGACTGCCCTCTGCTGGTGAGTCACAACTGCAATCAAAACTCCACCTGACCCCGCCTCATCTGCTGAATTTAATTTTTTTTCTGGGCTCATTTTCTGGCCCAGAAAAAAAGTCAACAGCAGCCTGAAATACAGAATGTACTGAGACTCATTGCATTGCAATACTGCAAATCAGGTCTTCCAAGCCAGCTTTAAAATAATATGATTAAATATAGATCGAGAAACACTTTTATAAAATTACATACCGCTTCTTTAATCCTCCGCTGTGCTCGCTTTCACGCTTATACCGAGTTCTGCGTCACTTACTTCGCGCTTATTGATAGGAGCATATACAGTATCAGGCATGACAGCTTGGAGTAATTGTGGGCGTTTACGAAAAGTTGTCTCGCTACCTGATTGGCTAGATCAGACCCAGTGAAAACACACATATATTTGTGGATCACACTGTACGAGTCGAGTGAGAAACGTTTCAGAAAGCCAAGAATAAATGCCACGTGACGCCACAACGGATCGTGTTTCTCTTTTGTGGAACTCGTGCTATTTGTTTATAAGTTACGCAACAAGTACATGATCTTGTACTGGAGACTCCTTCCTCCTTCCATAAATGTTAAATAATAGTCTCCTAATAATTTTTTTTTTTTTGTACGAGTCCCTGTGAACGAGCTGTTACTATGGAAACGATAACGTATTAGAACAAGCGCATTCATAAAAAGGTGTGATGATGCGACTTCTGTCCAATCGGATCGGAGAACTCGACAGCGCCCTGGTAGAAAAACGTGACGCGTTACAGAAGCCGAGTGCGATTTGGATAAATGGAGCTGAACGAGGCTGGTATGGATCGCTGGTGTATCAGCGCACTGGCAGATGTGTGTGTCGATGTGTGACAGCAGGGGCTCGATCAATAACACGTGAGAAGGCTGTAAATTGTGTACGTTGTGCGTTCTGTGTGTGTGAGTGCGTTGGAACTAAATCTGATTTGTGCACTGTAACAGTACGGCTTTGTTTCGAACAGTGTTTCGTATTCGTTGCGCTTTAGGGGTGGGGGTGGGGGGGGGCGTGAAAGTCGTGTGAAAGTCGTGTCGTCTTTTCTATCCAAGTTCTGGGGGCGGAGCTCAGTTTGCGCTGTCACAAAATATCCACGAGGTTTGGTCCGAACCAGTTGTAGGACTCGGAAACGTTCAGGTTAGCTGGCTAGCTTAGCCACTGTAACACTGCGGTTCTTAGATTTATAACGGAACGTTATATCTATACAGGTTAGCGCGCTCGTAAACAAATCGCCGATCCGTTCGGGCCGATTCCGAAATCGCACTGAAACGCGAGAGAGTTACGACTACAAGCGGTTAACTAGCCGACTAGCTACGTGCTAACATTCCCCAGTGCGTGAAGCTGATTCATTTTCCTATAAAGTCCGCTCTCAAGCGTTCCACTCCTCGTATCCGACAGCAGTTATCCGATGATTACAATTTTTCATCGATTAAAGAACTTTTTATCTGTTTATAGCTACGTTACGTTTAACGTCAGGGAACATCTAGCTGTAAACGGTCGCTCTCTCACCGGCCTCCGTTTTTTCTCTCTCTAGACGTTAACAAGACCAAAAGATTTCAAAATAAAAACCCGAAGATGTCAGCTAAATTGACAGCTTGGACACTGGAGACTCCTTCCATAAACTTTACAGAGACGCGGGAGGGAAGCGAATCACCGTATCGACAACCGTGTTAATCCGTGTAAGTCCCTGTGAACGAGCTGTTGCTATGGAAACTATAACGTATTAATAAGAACGAGCGCGTTAATATAAACCTCTGATTTGTGATTCTGCTTACAGAAAATTAATCGACACTTTCTGACCAATCAGAATTGAGAATCTAACGGCGCTGTGGTGTACAGTAAACGGAGTGTGTGTGTGTGTGTGTGTGTGTAGACGTGCAGAGGTATGCATGCGCTATATCTAGATCATCACTCACCCTTCAAATCCCATTGACCTAGATTTAGAGTGAGCGATTACACGCTAACCCGGCTGATCTGTGCACCGCTTAGCCGTGTCCCGTCCCAGCGACCCGTCATCGTTTTCATAACAACGCAGCGATTTTATTACGTACTTTAAAATCCCGGCAGTATCGATCAAAACGAAGCCCCCGGGTATCCCGACTCGTTATTTGTCCCATTCGTTTTGTTTATAAATGAACGCAGAGCGCAAGCGCTGTAAACACGGGTAAACGCGGGTCTTCTCCTCGGCGATGTTCGTATGGACGGAGTGTCATTTTTTTCTCGTCACGGCCGGGCGACCGGGCCAGTCTATAATCAAACGTGACTCACGTCTAAATAAATAAAGGTGCTGTACATAAATCCTGAAGAGTGGCACGTTAAGCACATCGCACGTCACCTCAAATGACCCTGAAACTCATTTTACCGCCTCTCTCTCTCTCTCTCTCTCTCTCTCTCGCTTTCTCTGTGTGTGTGTGTGTGTGTGTGTGTGCGAGTAGTAGGGTGATTGGATAAAAATAAATAAATAAAATGAAACATTTCACACTCACAGGGACTTGAATAACAGACGCTCCATATCAACGGATTCAAATAATAATCGTCGATACACCGAAGCTTTCTTTGTCTCGTGAGATTGTAGGGAGACCGTAACGTTGAACTTGTGTAAGACAGAGGCGCTTACACCTTGCAGTTTTTGTTTGTTTGTTTGTTTGTTTGTTTGTCGTATTGACCTGAAGAGAGAGAAAACAAGGAGAGGCTGGTGAGAGAACGAGCGTTTATAGCTGCTATAACGTAAGAGAGGACAGGAACGAACCTGAGGCCTGAAGTTTGCTCGGCTGAAGGATTCATCTGAGGATTCATCATCTGTGTCAACATCATCATCAATTTGCCCGGAGACAACATGTACATCAGAGCTCTGCTCCCCGAAGAGACCCCTCGAAGGTCTCTCAGTGGTCCTTAAGGTTTAATTATGTACTTTAAACGAGTCTTCGAAGTTGCACTATGGTCTCTAGATACTCCGACTAGAGTTACAGAAGACGCCCCCTTGAGGGCACCGCCACACTGACGAGCAATTAGCTCTGAAAGTAACGTTCGGAGAGGGTGAAGTTCTACGCTCCGTCTCTGTGGTGGATGGAGGAGCCCTGAGGGATGAAGGAGGACCGGGAGGAGACGTGTGGAGTTGCTTTTTACTAATGAGGAACGGGAATTGGTCTGAGAACGGACAAGACAAATACGTACGTTTTTGTAAGCGTCGGCTGCTTCTTATACCTCACGTTGCGCGCGTAAGACGGAACTGACGGTTTACGAGATATAGAATTGCACGGGCGGGAAATACGTGCGTTTTTAGATTCGTATCCTGACCCGGAAATCATTTTTACCACGGTATCCGTGGTAGAAGAACGATAGAAGGGTGGAAAAAGATGATCGTTTCGACGTCTCGGATCGTCTTCATCCCGGGGGAACGCAGTGCACCGTGGGAAAACACACCGGATTGGAAAACGGTCACGGGCTCGCTCGTTCACACCTGGGGGAAATTTTGTGTAGCTGTCGTGTAAGTAGGATGGAGATGGATGCGGGTGCAGTTCGAAGCTTTATTTAAAGAGACCGGCAGACAAATCTAAATCAGCAGCGAGGAACAAGCGCAGGTCAGGCGATCTAGAAACGGGCGTAAACTGGGCGTAGACGAGAAACGAGGGCGGGGTCAAAAACATAAAAGCGAGGACGGGGAAAGGCTTAGTATGGCTCTTCGATATACCGTAGCCACGTGCTTGTTAAATCGTTGACGTTCTGTTAAAATATTGAAATGATATGAGACGACGAGACTCACATAAAGCAGAATCATGCACATGAATGGGACAGTCTCTGAAGCAGGCAAGCTCCTCCCACGAAAAGAAAGAAATAAATATATATTTCTACCGAGTCAGCCTCCATCTGGACGAAATAGCATGACATACCTTCGTTTCGGTAGCGGTCCCACACACGCTGTTTCATGGTGTAAATGCAGACTATGCGCCGTGACCCGCCATTCAGCTTTCGGTCGGAGCTGTTTACAGCACAGCGTGAATATTACAGCAAGGACACCAGGGAGAAAGTGACATTTTCAGCAGACTCTAAACAGGCGCTCAGAGGGTTAAAAAGTATGATAAGGTGAAAAAAGTGACATTTTATGTCTAGACAGTCACTTTTCATCAAAAGTGCAATAACAAAACAAGTTCCCACTCATCCTGTGTCTCCATGCACACTTGTGCTCTTTATCCGCTCAAAACGCTATACAGCGAACGAGAAGGCGCTAGGAGCAAAGGAAAGTGGTTTTTCGAACAAACTCATATAATCAGTTGCCCGACCTACTCCAATTGGATTCTTTTCACATATTTAGACATAATATAGTACTATGAAATGTTTCTGACCCAAAATATTACGAAATATGATTGTTTACATTAAAATGCAAAAGTTGATGAAAAAGTATGATAAGGTGAAAAAAGTGACATTTTATGTCTAGACAGTCACTTTTCATCAAAAGCGCAATAACAAAACAAGTTCCCACTCATCCTGTGTCTCCATGCACACTTGTGCTCTTTATCCGCTCAAAACGCTATACAGCGAACGAGAAGGCGCTAGGAGCAAAGGAAAGTGGTTTTTCGAACAAACTCATATAATCAGTTGTCCGACCTACTCCAATTGGATTCTTTTCACATATTTAGACATAATATAGTACTATGAAATGTTTCTGACCCAAAATATTACGAAATATGATTGTTTACATTAAAATGCAAAAGTTGATGAAAAAGTATGATAAGGTGAAAAAAATGACATTTTATGTCTAGACAGTCACTTTTCATCAAAAGGGAAAATTGAAAGAACAGTCTCACAAAAGGCATGGACGTAAATGAAACGGGGAAGGAAGAGAGGATTGTTCGTGGGAAATTCGGCATGCTATGCGCTTTCTCGGCCCGATTCCTTATTAAAGTATTTATCCTAGCTGATCGTACATGCTAGCACGGTAGAAAAGACGTAAAACTCACATACAGTAAGTAGGCGATGTTAGCTGTAAGAGCTAGCTGGCAAAAAACAACAACAACAACAACAACAACAAAAAATGAATATCGTTCCTTAAGAAAACATCAAAGCTTTGCACTACTGTAGTGTATTGATTAGCTAGCTAGAAGACAAGGAATGGGCTAATTAGCACTTACGTGGTGGCTGTCGTATACGCCTTTCTGTTTGGTCAAAGGCACGGAGGGGTATTATCGTAAAATACTAAACATGATGACAGAAAACGTCGAGTGACAGCTTTTTACCTGTGACCTGTGTTACAAAGCGCTGAGACTGGAGACTCCTTCCAGGTAAACGTCGTCATAGCGACGATTTTTGTTTTGTTTTTTTTTCAACATCAGTCTGTATTCAAATGAGGTGTACGCGGTACGCACGGACTTATTAACGTGATGAGCACGCGTACGTCAATTATTAACGTGAAGACACGCCCATCTACGAGATGTCATGCGTGAAGACATGCCCATCTCCGTGATTTATCCAGGGTGACTCGGTGAGAATTATTAAAGATGATCAGGGTAGTGTTTGTGAATAACGTACGCCTCCACCCGTCCCCAAAATAATGATCCGAGCTCGTCATGAACAGACCACCGCGTTCCACGTTTGAGAATTACGACTTCTTCAAGCAGCTACGTGACTATTTTTTTTTTTATTTTTTTTTTTACGTTTTTAACCTTTACATTTCATCCTTGCTGAAGTTCAGTGGCATGTAACTCAGATTCCTGCAGGTGTTTACGTACTCTGCCTACGAAGTATACATGTAGATACTGTACAAATTAATCCCCTTAAAACCGAACACAGGTGTGTGACCTGATTGCATGGCATTACGCCCCAGATTTAGCTCGTTAAAGCTCGATAATTGGATAAATTGTTGTGCCAAGAACATAAGAAGCGGCCCCAGAGCGTACGGGGTTTCATATAAACGTACAATTTAACTCAAAAAACGAAATAAAAGTGCACGTTTTATGCTGTGAAGTAGGCATGCCGATACTCGGTTCTCTAGGCGATGAGTTGTTCTGGGGTTTTTTAAAGAAAATTTAAGAAACAGATATTTTAAGCACCATATTTTAACATCCATCAGAAAGGGACCAGATTACACCAGACGTCTAGGCTAGCAGCGGTCTTTTTTATTTATAATAAGGGTCACATCAGCAAGCGACATATGTGTGTAACGGAGGACAAAAAAGATTCGATCTGAATCGCGCCAAAATGGTCGATCGCACATCATAAGCTTATTGTCTAGCCTATAGCGTACGAGCCGTTAGGGGAAGGAGGGCGTGTCATCCGCAGGCGGGCAAATAACGTATGCACAAAACGGAGCTGCGATTTCAGAGACAGCTGCAGACAACAGCGAAAGAAGTGACATTTAAATTGAGATGTTCCCAATTCTGTGCAAAGCAGATATCACACTGAGGCGACAAATTCAAACAATTGGCAACTTTATTTCGCAACTTTACTTCCTATGCTCATTAAATGTATACTACGGAAGCCTGTTTCCGCCACGGAGAATTTTTTTTAAAAGATAATTGCAAATTTACATCTCAGAATTCAGAGTTGTTTTCCCTCGCAATTACGAGTTTACATCTCACAATTATGACTTTATTTCCCACAATTACGAGTTTACATCTCACAATTATGACTTTATTTCCCACAATTACGAGTTTACATCTCACAATTATGACTTTATTTCCCACAATTACGAGTTTACATCTCACAATTATGAATTTATTTCCCACAATTACGAGTTTACATCTCACAATTATGAATTTATTTCCCACAATTACGAGTTTACATCTCACAATTATGACTTTATTTCCCACAATTACGAGTTTACATCTCACAATTCTGGCCTTTTTCTCGCAATTACGAGTTTACATCTCACAATTATGACTTTATTTCCCACAATTACGAGTTTACATCTCACAATTATGACTTTATTTCCCACAATTACGAGTTTACATCTCACAATTATGAATTTATTTCCCACAATTACGAGTTTACATCTCACAATTATGACTTTATTTCCCACAATTACGAGTTTACATCTCACAATTCTGGCCTTTTTCTCGTAATTACGAGTTTACATCTCACAATTATGACTTTATTTCCCACAATTACGAGTTTACATCTCACAATTCTGGCCTTTTTCTCGCAATTACGAGTTTACATCTCACAATTATGACTTTATTTCCCACAATTACGAGTTTACATCACACAATTCTGGCCTTTTTCTCGCAATTACAAGTTTACATCTCACAATTATGAATTTATTTCCCACAATTACGAGTTTACGTCTCACAATTATGACCTTTTTCTCACAATTACGAGTTTACGTCTCACAATTATGACTTTATTTCCCACAATTACGAGTTTACATCACACAATTCTGGCCTTTTTCTCGCAATTACGAGTTTACATCTCACAATTATGACTTTATTTCCCACAATTACGAGTTTACATCTCACAATTATGACCTTTTTCTCGCAATTTGGACGTCCACTTGACATTTAGTGAGTTACAAAGAAAGCACAGCCAAAAAGCATCAATCATTCTCTATAAATAAGCTCAACACTCATCAGCTACTTAGTCACATTTCAGGTACTGCGTCCTGTGGAGGTCTAAATTGAGTAAAAAAAACCCCAAAAAGAGTCAGGATTGAGAGATGTAAACTGAATCTTGTAATTGTGAGAAATAAAGTCACGATCGTGAGGTAAAATCTCAGAACTGCGAGATGTTAAGCCGTTAAAAATGTTCAAGACGTTAAAAATCGTGAGGAACAAAATCGGATAAAATTTTCTCCGTGGCGGAAACGGGCTTCCGTAGTATCCAGAGACATTAGGAAGAAAAATAAAGCTCGGAAGGTCGTCGCAGAGATCGTTCGGTGCCTCTGGTGAGTGGACGTAGCTAGCTTGCTAATCCGGTTTGAAGCTGAGCTCGTAACATGTCAATCAAACCACAGTTTCTCACACTGATTAGCACGTTATGTCATTTGTGTTTAACTAGTTAGCTTTAACTAGAAACTTGGACAGGCCACGCCCACAAGACTACAATCTACAAGTAGCTTGTGAACACGCGGTTAGTCTCCATGCCTTCCAGCCACGTCACGCCGAATCTACCTACCTGAATGATATAATTACAAAATATATACCGCGTAGATCAAACACGATCGGCGTCCCTTGAATCGGCTTTCCTCGTGGAATTCGGACGTAACACATTTTATTCGCTGCTTTACTGACCTGTGGTAGTATTTGATATTTCATAAACCATAATGAAAATGCTCATGTTATTAGCAGACCGTATATAATGTTTCAAACAAGTCACAGTGGTCACAACCTGTGTGTGTTACAGATTAGCAGAGATCTGTCCAGGCTGGATACGGGCTAGCGGCTAAGCCGATTAGCTTGTGGGTCATCGCTGTTAGACGCGATAAAGAAACCCAAACACCTGCTGATGAGCTAACACCGGAAATTAGCGTGACTCAGCGCTATATCAATGCAGGTTAGCGGTGTCGGATTAGAGCTACAGCGCCGGTGATTATTTACGAAGAGTGCGTCAGGGCTGTCAGGGTTTTCCAAAGCCCTATTCAGAATGGATTCGTTATACACGTAGAGGAGGGTAATGAAATGATTCCCAGAGTATCACTGGGATTTTTGTCCTCCTTCGAATCTGTCACATCAGTCTTTTTTTTTCCTCCCCCATTTTACCTTGTATAAAAATGAACAGTAGGAGGAGCTCCAGGTAAAATACCTTCGAGTGCTATATTCGGAGGAAATGTCAGTCAATTCTTGACATAGGACTTTGTGAGCGCACGCAGAAACAACGGAAACGCGTCTTATGTACACGCGGAAGATTTAAACACAGCATTTCATGCAGCGCGATGTTGAAACGTTCCGCCATCGTCGTGATTGTCGTCATGAACTGCGCTCCAAATAGAAAACCGCTGCTGAGCGATCGTTCTGTTAAATAAGTGAATGTTTCCTGAGTTAAAGTCCACGCTTTAAAGTGAGACGCCATGGATACACACGAATACGTATTGTGTCTGTCTGGGATCGGAGCAGTATTTATTCAGTTACGCTTCAGATGAAACATTCTTCATTCTGCTCTGTCTTTCGTTCAACGTGTTAATGAATGAGGCTGTGTGTGTGAGAATAACGGGTTTAGGTGCGAGAGGCAGGGAACTGTGCGTGTGTGCGTGTGTGTGCGTGTGTGTATGAATGAGAGGAAACTCTGATGTCGTGCAGTGATTAACTGGTTTAAATCGAAGTTGCTGCTACTCAGAAATAACAAACAGAACTACGTGTAAACTTTACACTTTATTCCATTACATAATCACTGGAATGTGTCTTTTGTAAATACGCTGCCACTACTGTTAAAACCCACAGTGCATTATGGGTAATACATTAATGACTCAGTGATACAACTGAGTGATGCGATGGGTGTAAATTTGTGCACACATTTTGATTTTAATCAAAGACACCTGAAGTGTTACTGACAGACACAGTGGCCACGCCTTCTTCAAAGAGACTGACAGGGAAAGAGGCCACGCCTCCATCACTAAGACTAAAAGGACCGGAGGAGGCGTTGGGTATGTGTCTGACAGTAACACTGAAGGAGGCATTGCCTTTATTATTCGTGGTTTGGCAACAGAGCTTAATCTTCTGCACTGAATCGGTTTGACTGTGTGAATTCAAGTCTGAATCATTTGAGTCGACTCTTGATTCACAAAACCTGGAATCAAATAATTGCCTCCTTTTTCTCTGTATCTCTGTATTGTGTGTATCAGTGAGCAATCCTTTAAATGGGTTATGTTCTAGTAAGAACACGATCTATACTCTCTCTCTATCACACACACACACACACACACACACACACACACATCTCCAGGAAACTGACTGAAAGTGAATAAATGATTTATCACGTCCACTCCTCTGTCTTTTTTTCCCTCTCTCTCTCTCTCTCTCTCTCTCTCTCTCTCTATCCCTCCCTCACACTTTCTCCTGCCGTTGCCAGGACAACCAGAGAGGCCTGTCCCACCTCGGCTCACCTCACCCTCACACACACACCCACACACACAGTGCAGAGCAGCCGTCACAGCTCAAACCCACTCAGCACAAATCACACGCTAGCACACAGCATGCCCACACACACACACACACACACACACACACACACACACACACAGCCTGACAGCCACCACACACATGAAGATGCTCTTTCACACACGCATACACACAGACACACACACACCTGACCTGCTGCCTGATTGAGTGGGGGGGGTAAGAAAGGGAGGAAATAAATACATTTTCACATGTATATGTATATATATATATATATATATATATATATATATATATATATATATATATATATATATATATGGTATATATAACGTTAGCTGGTGGGGTTGCCGTAGCTTGCTAGGTTTCTCAGCTAGCTAGCTCATGTTACGTCATACGAGCTACCCATATTGAGAGATTCGTACAAATTTTGGGATGAGCGAACCTGGGTAACCTTTACTACGAACCGAGTCACGTGAATTATCACGAGCTCGCAAACGTTCTAGGGCTACTATTACCTGAACATGTCAACGTTACATCCTGTTGTATTTTTTATTAACAATCATTTTGATTTATTTAACTATGTATATATTTATTTGTTCCTCTTGTCCGTCTTCTCCTGCCCCTCAGGACGGCCCACGCGAGAGGGAAGGCGGAGGCGGCCGTGACGGCGGCGCAGAAAGCGCAGGAGGAGTGCAGACTGGCCAGAATCGCAGCTAAAGAGTTCTCGCCTTCGTTTCAGCATCGAGGAAACGGTGAGAAACACGCCAAAAAAAAAAGAGAAAAAAAAAAAGGACGAAATAACACGGTTACACTTCGACAGGGCGTCAGATCCCAGCCGAGCGGAGACGTGTAGCGTCAGTGGGCGGACTGAATCAGTCACGCTAATTAAAATAAATAGATATTAAATAAATAATACGCACTGTTTGTAAGGTTAAGTGGTTTGTACCACAGCGCTGTTGGATTCTGGATTGTGATTGGTCAGGAAGGTGTCGAATATGAACGGCTCACACGCACGGACACGTCGCTGATAATAAACGGATCGAAACGTCGTCGTAGACGTGGTGAAGTTTCCTGTAAGAAGACATTTCTTTAGCGTGGATTATTGAACTTTTAACATTTATGGAAGGAGTCTCCAGTGTCAGTGCTTCGGTAACAGTCGAGGGTTTTCCACGTGCAGTACCGTACACGTGTAAATATTGACACGCGTTCTTTTTTTCCGACGCGTGGATTTTACACAGTCGCTTATTTAAAAGCAAAAGTGGAGAGTGACGATGTGGCTTGAAGGCTTTAGTAGAGATTCTATTTTAAATGGATTTGTAATCCGTTACGTTTAGCGTTAAAAAAAAAGAAAAGAAAATGTGTGTGTAAATGTCATCTTAATGGAAACCATTTCTGTCAATAATAATGATTATTATTCAGACTGGAATGTATCCACCTGTAATGTTCACCTTATGTGTGTGTGTGTGTGTGTGTGTGTGTGTTTGGGTGAGGGTGGTGTGGGAGTGAGTGATGGCACAGGCAACAGGAACATGAGGGGAGGCCAGGAGTGACCTTTCTAACGCGCCCACGCGTATCAAGCTTACACACACACACACACACACACACACACACACACACACAGAGCAGCAAGTACAAGTACACAAGAAAAAAACGGGTTGAATTTTTCGCATGATTCTCCATGCATCCTTATACGCTCAGAGCTTCCTGTCCCTCTTCCTTCCTGTCAGAAATGATGCCTTACAAACATCAAAGTGCATTGTGGGTATTCTCTACACTCCAAATTATTTGTACAGTAATCGCACTATTGCGCTGACACTGGAGACTCCTTCCATAAACGCCGAATAAACATGACATTTTCCGTACAGAAAACGTCCACCGTACACGTACAAGTCTCTGTGATTGAGCCGTTACTATAGAAACGATAAGCGTCGTGGATTAAATAAATATTCAAGAAGTATAAGTCTAAGCCATGTTTGTCCCCAAGCCTCGTCTTGTGCTTTTCTACTCCCTGTTCTTCATCCTTAGTGTTTAGTTTTCAGTTCTTCCGTCCGGTTTTGACCTTGGACTGTCGGTCTGTCGGTGTATTTTTATGATAAATGACTGCACGCCACTTTCGCCGAGCGTTTTTCGGTTCAGCTGTAATTCTCTGATGAACCCAAATGGATCAAATTCAACATGAATTGAAAATTCAAATGACGGAGCAGGTCACAGATCTGAAATCTGTTTATGATGGGATATAAACAGACAGCGGTATCTATTATTATACTTCCTATTACAGCTTGTTTTCCTTTCAACCTTTCTGTATAGAGATTTGTTTTTTAAAAACAAAAAACTAGGCTTGTCGATGCGTCATGGATCAGCGGATTGGATTTGATATCTTTAGCGTATCTTAAGAAAGGCTTTTAAATAATTGCAAAGAAAACAGAACAAAAAAAAGTGTGTGTGTGTGTGTGTGTGTGTGTGTGTGTGCAGGAGTGGAGTGCGAGAGGCCGAAGCCGCAGCCGTCGAGCGACAACGACGTCGAGATGATGTCGAGCGAGACTCCGGACAGCACCGAGCTCTACATGAAGGGCTCGACTCCTCCAGAGCTGACTCCTGACGCCAGCCCGGGTCCAAGCCCCACCTCTAAATCTCGGGCCCGCCCGAAAAACGCCCGCTTCCTGCGACAGAGCGCCGTGGACGACGAGAGGGGCGGAGCCTCCGAAATTCAGGTTCTGGTGGAGGGCCGGAGCCACGGACGGCCGAGCGGAGGCGGTGGATTAGGCGAGGAATACGTGAGAACGGCGAACACCAACGGTCACCGGCACTCCTCGTCCAATCACAAGGCGTCGTCCCGGGAGCACGGCTCGTCCAATCACAAGCCGTCGTCGCGGGAGAAGTGGGCGGAGTGGACTTCGCACCGGACGCAGACACGCCTGCTCGAGCAGGACGAGGAGAAGCTGAGCAACTACGAGATGGAGATGAAGCCGTTGCAACCCATGGACTCTAACTCCCAGAAGCCCTATGGGCAAGGGGAGGAGCGTCACCGGGGCAAGACCCGGGGCAAAAACCGGGACCGAGAAAGAGACAGAGAGAAGGACAGAGAGAGAGAGGGGACGGCACAGCCCGGTGTGGACCCGGTGCAAAAGCTGGACAGTCTACGTGCGGGCGAGAAACTGGAGGCTCGGCCTCTGCGCAGGGACCTCATGCTCTCGCCCCCACAAAAATCCTCACCCATTGCACTAGAACACGATAAAGAGAATCACACACAGCTCAAAGCCAACTCGGTGAGTGCACACACACACACACACACGCACACAGTCCAAGGAAGCAAAACTGGCTATGATCTCTAGGTAGGAGGGGCATACTCTCACTCCTGTGTCAATCACAGTGACACACGCACATACGATTATTTTTGGTTCTCTAAACATTTTTTTAAAATAATGTAAAGTTTACACTACATCTAAAGACAACAGTTTACTTCACGCTGCGCAAAACAAGCACCAATACAGCAGCCAAACTGTCGAGAGTGCAGTGTAGAAGCTCGCGTTCTCGCGTTGCTCTTTCGTATCGTCCGTCGCGTTCCAGTGCTCCGATACTGCAGGTGGCGCTGTTACACACGGTTCCGCTTTCGTGACAAATTTCTACGACTACAGGAAGATTTCTGCTCCTTAACGTCCTCCGTCTCGGAACGAATCGGCATGGGGATGCCTCGCCCGTCACGACCAATCACGGGTTCAGTTGGGTAGGCGTGTCCGTCTGAGGAGCTCGCCCAGCTACCATGAGAGAGACCTCCGCACGATATTCGTCAACGGGGGCTCCTTCCTTATTAACCATTATCTGAAAACAGGTGGATGGAAAGAGAGCTGCAGAGCAGACCAAACAACCTCCACCATGTCACACACACACACACACACACACACACACACACACACACACACACACTGCATGTACCTTGGTAACAGCAGCTTGCTAAAGTGGCCTCACATTGGCTGCTTCACTGTTGCTAGGGAACAGCTTATGCATTGCTCTGATATTAGCCAATAGGAGAGTGTGTGTGAGTTACAGAGTGGCGGGTGTGTGTGTGTGTGTGTGTGTGTGTGTGTGTGAGAGAGAGAGAGAGAGAGAGTGTGTGTAGCTGCAGAGAGGCAAGAGGTGCAGGATAGTTGTGTAAAACAGGTTTACACAACACACCGAGGGGAAAGATGTACGTCCACAAATCAGCACACAGAGTTCAGTCAAATCTTTATATTAAAAATATCAAATAAATCGCAATTATTTCTTTCAATTAAAAAAATTAGGATTTAATTTAATTTTTTAATTAAATTTTTGATTTAATTTTTTAACACAAATGTACGGCCCGGTGTTCTGTATGTCCCGTGACGCTGATTTGTCATGATATTCCTGTTCGTATTAAACTGTGACTCTGTGTGTGTGTGTGTGTGTGTGTGTGTGTGTGTGTGTGTGTGTGTGTGTGTGTGTGTGTGTGTGTGTGAGATTCACTGCACGTGTTGTTGTCGCAAGAAACACACGCTTCACTCGTCACGGCCTGATTTCATGCATCGCATGTTCCTTATGTAGTGCGTGTCTTTGTGTGTGTGTGTGTGTGTGTGTGTGTGTGTGTGTGTGTGTGTGTGTGTGTGTGTGTGGCCGTAAACACAGCTGCAGAATCATATCAATTAAAAATCACATGAGGACGGACGCTCGTCATCTTTGAAGCGTGAGGACAATGCAGCCTCGTTTCCATGTCCATCCTAATTATCAGCTGAGTGGCATGAGATAGAGATCAAACAAACATCACAACAGATCTGTGTGTGTGTGTGTGTGTGTGTGTGTGTGTGTGTGTGTGTGTTTACATTTTGGTGTGGACCAAATGTCCCTAGAGTATTCCTAGGGACATTTGTCAGATAAAACGGATGGGAATATCTGACAAGTCTGGTGACTATGTACAGTGTTTGTTTGTTTGTTTGTTTGTTTGTTTGTTTGTTTGTTTGTTGATTTTTTTAAAATGCAGCTTTTAAAAGAGTTTAAAAAATGTCCTTGTAATTACTGAGGTTAAGGTTAGGGCTTAGATTTTGAATTTGTGTAGTGTGTGTGTGTGTGTGTGTGTGTGTGTGTGTGTGTGTGTGTGTCGGGCAAATTGCACGAGGATGATCGTTAACAGTATGTAAGGATAAGAAATATTGATGTCTTCTTGTTCCTCCCTCCTTTCTCTCTCTCTCTCTCTCTCCTTACAGGGCTCCAGCTCAATTCTGGTTGTCATGGTGATTTTGCTCAACATCGGAGTTGCCATTCTGTTTATTCACTTTTTTATTTAAAACTCTTGTCATTTCCTTTATTTCCTGTTAATTTATCTCCTTTCCGAGCGGGCTGGGAGTGTTTATCCGGCTCCGGCTACATCTGATCTGATTAAAGGAAGCGTGAATCACGAGGACGGAGGAAGGAACGAAAGAAAGGAGGAAGGAAGGAGACAGAAAAAACGAATTTACAGTCAACTCTGGGCTCAACATTTTTTTTCCCTCTCCACTTCTCCAAAGAGCTCATGTTTTCGTTCGCAGTTCTTCTTTAGCGTTAACGTTTTAAGGTTCCTCGTTGCTACACTTGTATTCTTTTTAACTGCCTTTTTTTTTTTCTTCGTTTTTTTTGCCGTTCTTGACTTTTCCATAGCTTTTTCTTTATTGTTGTTGTTGTTGTTGTTTTTGTTTTGGCTGGTGGACTCGAACGAATGGTGGCGCCGCTGGCGTGAGACAGAGTGTGTGTGAGGTGGTGTGAGCTCACAGGTGAACTTTACTCCGTCGAAACGTCGTATTGATGTCACTGGATGGGAAATGGGATGTCCCGTATATGTTCCCGCCGCCCCTACGTCCCCTATCATCTGGACTTCTCATTCCTGGTCAGGAAGGGCCGGGTCAGGAACTGTAGAATCGTGGATAGGTTCTGTTTCGGAGAGCACAAAAATAAAGAAAAAAAAAAAAACGCATAAACACATTTTCACTGCGTGTTTAGAAACTGGAATGGGACAGGCCCGAACCAGAACCAGTTCGAGTTCGTTCTCTTCCATAATGACGCCATCGTAGAAGAAGCGCTCAGATTAGCATGGACGTGTTTAATTAGCCGTTTGTTTAAAAACAAAACACAGGCTGACGTCGATATCCGGGAATTGAACACAATTCGTACAACGTAGCTCATTATATCAGATAACACGTTTCACGCAGTAACCGGGCTATAACGGTTTATAAAAGCTCAACGTAAAACGAACATGCGTTCAATCACATTTTACCGGCTACCAGTTGTTATGTCGCGGAACAAAATGGACCAATCAGGAATCAGGATCACTGACAGGGAAACGACAGGGGAAACCTGTCATCTATCACGAAACGGATGTTTAGAAACCGTATCCGTTCTAAACGGCTCCGCTCCTGCGTGGCCACGCTCATTTGCATAAAGAAACGCCCCCCGGATTACCATATATGGTAAACACTTTCACAGAGCCTTCGCGGCCTGCACGTAGCACTGCTCGTTCCTGGCAACGTGCTGCATGAGAGTGTGTGTGCGTTCCGTTAAGGGCGCGTCTCGTTCGGCTCCCTCGGTGGTGAATCGGTATACGGTGAGCCCTTAAGACGGCCGAGTGCGCTCACTAGGGAGCCGATTGAGACGCGCCCTTAGTACACCTGCAGTGGCGTGAATAATCCCACATTATCGTTGTCTTTTATTTCCTACGATGATCCACGTTAAAGTTTGGTCGACGGTAAATTGTGCGTCTCCTGCTGTCGGACGCCCACCTAAAATTCACGAGCGCGTCACGTTTATCGGCGTGATATCGTTCAGCACATTTCCCCATCTGCCCCGGAATACGGACCCAGCTTTTAACCTGACGACTGATTTGGGTTTTACACCACAACGTTCTAATATAGACTCGTATTCATGATGTCCGTTCATCCCTCCTGTTTTAGTCTCATCGACAGGCTTCATCGTTTAAACACCGTCTGAATGTTGGATGAGGGCTAACACACGATATCCTGTAAGGTATTCAAATCCCGACGGGGTGCCGTTAATTAACGAGGAACGCTTTACAGCGCGCGCACCGAAGAATCCGCTGTTGTCGACCTGAGCGTCAGAGACTGTTAACGTTTTTTGTCGTTTTGTTTCGGGGTTGTTGTTTTTTTTTTTTTTTCTTTTTCAAAACTGCTGCTTTCAAAATAAATATTTATTGAAAAATTGTTTAAAACGGAAAAAAAAAAAAAAAAAAAAAAAGAAGATTTTTTAGCTATTTGCAAGATGTCTGGAAAAAAATGCCGACTGCCTTGTTTTTTAAAGAGACCAATTTGCATGCTGATGTATGGTTTAGTTTTGTAAAGCTACCTTCTGAGACAAATAATGATATAAAAGTCTTCTAGTTTTGGAAGCAGTATACGGTTGCTTTTTATTTTTATTTATTCATTTATTTGTGTCATTGATTTTTTTTTTTGTTTGTTTGTTTGTTTGTTTTTTTCTTAAACCCTGACAAAAATATCGAACCTACCGCAGAACTGCAGCGACGTCCTTCCAACAACGACAAAAAGACAAACCAATCATCTTTCAGAAGGACCCAAACACCTGAGATGATCTCCTCATCGAACCAAAAGGGAATAAACACTCGAAGAGATGCGTCCGCTTTATTATTATTATTATTATTATTATTATTATTATTATCATTAATATTATTTCTTTATTTATTTATTTATTTTCTAGCCAGCTCGCTGAACTCAAAGACTCAAAGAGCTGTGTGTTTTTTTTTTATAGCATGTGTGTGTATGGGGCCTGTATCTCCCGCCTGAGTCACTGATCGCTCACAGTCTGTGCTATCTCCCTTTATCTGTCTTTTCCTACATTCTCCCACCACATCATTTTACAAAAAGAAAAAAAAAAAAATGAAGAAAAAAAAAAAAGCGTGCGATGAAACGATGACGGGAAGGAACGGGAACAAAACAAAGAGGTGGAAGTCAAACCTGCTGAGATCCAGCGCTGGTTTTAACACGCCCTCGTCCGCAAGCGCCAGGAACGGAAAATACTCCCGTATTCGTACTTTGTTACTTTCCTTAAGTATTATTTCGCCGTTTTTATACTTTAAAGTGCACCTGTTATGGTTTTTCCAAATATTCCCTTTCGTGTAGTGTGTTATAGAGCTGTTTGTGAATGTAAAAAGTCTGCAGATTTTTAAAGATCAAAGCGCACGACAAACGGCGGTATTGACTCCCAAAAGAACCGCTGACGAATCGTTAGTGATTCCAGACTCACTTCCCGTCCCGACCTACGTAGGTTCGTAACAAAAAGCCCCGCTTCTGGTCGCTGACAGACGGAGCTGAAACTCGGTACAGTCGTGGGCGTTTCCTTCTTGGAACACGCAGACAGCAGTAGACCAATCACGACAGACTGGGACATCTGACCAATCAGAGCAGAGTATGCTCTCTGAAAGGAGGAGAATCGTTTAGAACGGATCATCCAACGAGTCGTTTGTGACACTGAGGGGAAAAAGGTGACGCTGCGGTTTAAATTATGAGCACGTTAAAGTGTTTTTTGAACTCGGATGCGTGTAAATTTATGGTACGAGACCTCAGAATCACAATTAGGTCGCGTTTGAAAACCATAATAGGTGCACTTTAATTGACTGTTATTGAAACCGAATACTCTTCTTACAGTTTTATTCGGGCCTCGTTACAAATCGATTCTTTTCTCATCCAGCCAATGACTATATGCATGCATTTTATTTACATTTCATTTTTGTCCAGTCAAATCGATCAACATGAAAAACAAACTACACTGCCAATTCATCATCTACTGTTCTTCAGTTGAATTTTAAAATATATATATATACATATACATATATACATATATATATATATATATATATATATATATATATATATATATATATATATATATATTTGTGTTTATGCGAGCTGATTATCGGATCACGCAGAATGATGACGTAAGTAGGACGTACGAAATTAATTTTCTAAACACAGGTCTATCTTTAGAGGATCACACGGTTTTGTTATAGAATTCGGATGAGATTTTATCGGAATTTCGTACAGCGTGTCGAGTAATAAACTGCTGAAGTCTAAAAGCGGCTTGATTTGGAAGGCTTCTTTTTCAAAAGAAGCAAAAATTGCCAATTTTTTTATTATTTTTTTTTTTAATGATGACGGGCTAGGTACCTATCCGGCTTCAGGTACCCACGTTACATTACTTTACCGAATACTGTTTAACATTTTAAAAATAAATAAATAAATCACGATCAGTAAAAGTACCTTTTGATAGCTAAGTCATTGTAATACCTAGCTAACTACAAAGCTCGTTAGTTAAATATCAAGTTACGTACAGTATATAAACGATATATTAGCTAGCTTTTTACATGTACCTCATGGCATCCTCAACCGCCCCTCCCCCGCCCTAATGCAGTATTTACAAAATCGAGGTACTGCATGATAACTAGGTTTATCAAACACACATATTTTTTTTTACCGTATTAATACTTAATATTTAA
This sequence comes from Ictalurus punctatus, assembly GCF_001660625.3. Taxonomy (NCBI): domain Eukaryota; kingdom Metazoa; phylum Chordata; class Actinopteri; order Siluriformes; family Ictaluridae; genus Ictalurus; species Ictalurus punctatus. Next base: position 1,374,343 of record NC_030423.2, read on the forward strand.
TGAATATGACGGCCATGAGATACAACAAACCCGGGACAATGAAGATGGCCATGTGAATGATCTCAGCCAGTTGAACTGTAACCTTTCAGCTGCTTAGCAAGCTGATATGACAATATACAAATAAAGATATGCTACAAAATTTCCAAAGAAATGGCTTCAACGATGTTTCTTAAATAAGCTTTGAATGTTTCTATACATTTCCAGACGTTAACGGGACGTCGACGAGAGTGTGTTAAAAACAGCACTGAATGCAGGTTCGTGCAGGTCACATGATCTGGTATAAACGTTACGACGGGATGGTCGGGTGTACACACTCCATATGCTGTGTGTGTGTGAGTGTGAGTGTGAGTGTGTGTGGGAGATGTTGGGAGATGAAAGCGAAGCATGCGGTGGCTGAAATCTCCTCTGTAACCTACATCCTGCCCAGACGGACGCACCACGACCCTGCGGTCGGCCATCGCATGCCCGAGCATGCCCACTTCTTTTACTCTCTTTCTCTTATTCTGTTCTTTACTTTTTCTTTTTCCTGGGAGTTTGTTCGTTTTTCTTTTTTTTTTTTTCTTTTTGAGTTGTGTGGAGAACATAATGAAAGTGTTTGAAAGTAAGCTCTAGTTTTTGTGGTCATTAAAAGAAAAACAACGGGTTCTTATTTTATCACTGCCTTCTTTTATTAGATGTTGATGAAATGGTGTCTAAAATGTACGTAATGAAAACTACATGGTGTTTCTGAATACATCCACATTTTATTTTTAAACTACTGGAATTATTATTAGTAGTAGTAGTAGTAGCAGTAGTAGTAGTCATTTATTTCGAGTGTTTATCTATTTCATTAGTTAGTTAGTTTTCAAGGTACTTTTCTCTTTTTTTTTCTTTCTTTTTCTTTTTTTTTTACCCAGAAACCATGAAGGTTGCAAAAGTTTAACTCAACTCAACAAACAAAAATACACAAAAATTTCATTTTAAAACTGCAACTAAACAGAACCTGGTACACTTTCACCTAAAAAAAGATGGGGGTGGAAAATAAAGCCATGAAACATTTAAGGAGCTAAAAAAAAATTAATACTACAATTAAATAGAAAACAATGAACAAGGGGAAAATTAAAAAAAAAAATTAAATCCAGAAACTGCTGAAATTTCTGTTCTTATAAACGTAAAAAGCTCTAAACAAACATAAAGTGCAATAAACTAATGTAATAAAGAAAATAAAATAAAAGCATTAAATAGTGCAAGAAATAGGACATTAAAAGCAGTTCATTTAAAATAAATAAATAAATAAATATGCACTTACACTAAAAAATACAGCTAAAACAAAAGAAACTAGAATTACTGCCTTCAGAACTAAATGAAATAAAATAATCTGCAAATGTACGTTTATTTATTTTTTGTTTGTTTGTTTGTTTGTTTGTTTGTTTGTTTTTGCAGTGAATCCTTAAATTTTGCAGTAACTGTAGTTATGTAAATGTCCTCGCTCTGTTCATGCCGATTCGAATTTAATCCTGAACTACAATTACTAACAAATGAATAAATTCTAACTGTCGTTTGCATGAAATGAACAAGAAAAGAAACAAAAGCACTAAAGAGCTAAGCTGAAATCATCTTCAGTCCTGTTACAACTCCGCCCCAAAACATCTGACCACACCCACTTTAGAATACAAACCAAATCCACATCAGCATTTCGCATTTCGAAAGAAACAGCTCATCCTCGCAGGGCGTTTGCATGCAGTGTGTGTGCGTGTGTGTGTGTGTGTGTGTGTGTGTGTACCTGTGTTTAAAATTCTAACAGTGTCACTCATGCCAATGCTAACTCCACTTCAGCAACTCCATACAAGCTGCTCGTCCCAGAGACTTCCTGAAGAAAGGGGGTTTTCTTTTTCATTATCATATTATAATAACTGCAGCTTTTGTGTATTTTCATTTCTTTATTGTCTTTCTGCTACCTCAATGACAACGTTTCCTCACAAACATTAACACACACACACACACACACTACAAGCCTATCTTCCCCTGTCGAGAAGCTTGAGATGGTATATTCCGACACACACACACACACACACACACACACACACACACACACACACACACACTCTGAATGCAGACTGTGTTTCAGACGGTGTGTAGAGGAAGGAGTGAGTGTTGAGAAGACTCTCATACTGAACTACACACACACACACACACACACACACACACACACAAACAGAAGCAGGACGTGATCTCATCTATAAATTTATCAATCACACGTCGGCTAAAGTTTGAATTGTAGAAAATATTTCGGATGATCCCAATGTGCCAAAAAATGTCAATCGTTTCAAAGGTCTACAAGGACATTTTTATTTATTTATGTATTTATTCAGCGGAGGCTTTTATACACAGTGAAAGTGAACTCTAGTCAGGTAAATGGTTTATGCTTCGATTCTTTTTTCAGGGACAAATTAACGTAGAGGTTTTGCCGCATTCTTTTAAGAAACACGAAGCTGAATGATCTTAGTGGAAACTAAGGGAGGAGCAAGTCTTATCGCATCATAAATTCTAAGAGCCAATCATGTTACAGCATGCAAATGACATTAATTTCCTGTTCCTTTTTTTTTTTTTTTAACTTAAAACTGCAATATATTAATTAATAGATAGAAATAACTAAGAGCGCTATATGAAAGGAATGCCATGACTTTACACTAGATATCGGAATATTTCCAATATTTTTTTATGCGATAATATAATATATATATAAATATAATTTTAACTCATTAAAAACCCCATTCATTAGCGTACACATACATGGCTATTCAACTGTCAACATATCACAGTCACTTTTATTCTAAATATATAATCGGATTTGCATTTTTCATTATTTTCGAGATTTTTTTTGTCCATTGAAAATCTACTGCATACAAATGAGAGAAACACACAATAAGTAGGAAGACAGGAATATTTATTATTTATGGAAGGTAGAATATGTGATGAAACGCTGGAGAAGCAGATTTCAAATGTGTAAATAATGCTGCTGTGTAAGGAGTTGTATTGTACAAAAATGTCCCTTAATCCCTCTGTTTGTCCATGTTTAAAGGTGGGAGTGTTTCTGGAGTGTGTGTGAGTGTGCGTCTCTCTGCAGGGACACAAAGCCAATTTCTGCTACATAATCGCCACGCCGATTTCAGCCCTGTCCCAAAAGCGGAAGAGGATTATGGGTTGTTTCTCTAAATCTGTGGAGGAGTTTAAAGGAGAGGAAGGAAACAGGCGGATATTAAGACCCTGTGGACGTGTGTGTGGTGATGCGTTCACAGCTGGTCAAACATTTAAAAATAATGTTTTAGTGATGTAAATTTATTCCACAGCCGGTAAAATCATTATCAGTGTAGCATCTTTACCGAAGTGAGAGACTGCAAAGGCCTTAGTACTTTGTAAAAAAAAAAAATAATAATAATAATATTAATTAATTACATATTAAAAAATTACAGAGTCAATCTGAAAACTTTAGCTACACGGTGCAGTTTAGTTCGTATTTAGCCATATAGCTACAGTAAAAAGAAAAAAGAAAAAGAAACTTCAAAAACCAAACATGGTTGATCACACAGAGGCCATGCCTTGTGGGACTGACAGATACAATGGCCACACCTCCTTCACTTTGACTGACAGATACAAAGGCCACACCTCCTTCACTCTGACTGACAGATATAAAGGCCACACCTCCTTCACTCTGACTGACATATACAAAGGCAACAACTGCTTCACTTTGACTGACAGATACAAAGGCCACACCTCCTTCACGCTGACTGACAGATACAAAGGCCACACCTCCTTCACGCTGACTGACAGATACAAAGGCCACACCTCCTTCAGTTTGACTGACAGATACAAAGGCCACACCTCCTTCATCCTGACTGACAGATAAAAAGGCCACACCTCCTTCATGCTGACTGACAGATACAAAGGCCACACCTCCTTCATGCTGACTGACAGATACAAAGGCCACACCTCCTTCATCCTGACTGACAGATAAAAAGGCCACACCTCCTTCATGCTGACTGACAGATAGAAAGGCCAAGCCACCTTCACTTTGACTGACAGATACAAAGGCCACACCTCCTTCAACCAAACCCTGATTGATAGCTTTTCTTTCAGAACTTTGTCCCAGACGTGTTTAGGTATGTTCTCTAACTAACTCTGGGTTCTTTCAGGAACATGAAGAAATAATTTGAGATCGTTCAAAAGGGGATGAATACTGAATTGAGAAGTTCAAAGGGGATGAATACTTATGCTACTTTCCCCCCCTAGTAATTATGGTGAAAATGGCATTAAATAATACTAGCTGGATTTACTGCAATTAAAAAATGGTGAAATAACAAGATTTATACTTAAGTCTGAACATATTGCAGGGCTCAAATTCTCAAAACACACACACACACACACACACACACACACACACACCTCTCCTCTGACGTTTCTCTGACGACTGCTGCTTCATGTGGGCGTCAGAGCTACAAAAATAGTCACTTTTTGAGGTGTAAATATAAACTGAGCCTTTTTTGTTTTTATTAAGAGTTATGAAGCAAAAAGGCGCCTCGGCGCATGATGATATGGGGAGCAATCGACTCGGCTCGGTTCGGCTGCATCATAGTAACCTCATCCATCTCTCAGCACTGCATTTATTATTCATCAGGCTTTCTCCGTCCCTCATGAAGAAATAGGTCAGGCCGTTTGGTTTGGAGAAGCTGTGATTTCTAGAGGTTCTGCAGCTCTACTGCTGTTCTCGGCATTAATCTGTGCGCTGATCGACACTTATCAGCTCACACCCACGTCTCATCTCTGGAGGCTTAGTTTTCTTCACTGCATGCAAAAACAGATATCCAGACTAGAGAGTTGAAGATTATAATAATAAATCACCTGTTCTTTTTCCAGTCTTCAGACGTCCAGTTTGGGTGAGTCTGTGCTCATGATAGACTCAGATTCCTGTTCTTGGGTGACAGGAGTGGAACCCGATGTGGTCTTCTGCTGTTGTAGCTCATCCACCTCAAGGTTTGATGTGCTGTGCGTTCTGAGATGCTTTTCTGCTAAAGAGAAGAGTGCTTATAGACTTTCTGTCCGCTCAGAACAGCCTGGTATTCTCCTCTGATCTCTCTTATCAACAAGGCATTTCAGCCCGCAGACTCTCTGCACACAGGATGTTCTTTGTTTTTCGCACCGCTCTACGTAAACTCTATTTCATGCATTGTGCTGCTGCCGCCACATGATTGGCTGATTAGATAACTACATAAATGAGGTGTATAGGTGTTCATATTAAGGCCAAAAAAGTTAATCTAGTAAACATGAATCCAGTTATTAAAGCTATCATGTATCTAGGTCTGCTAGCTAACTGCTACAATTCAAATGGCTAGTCTAACACTACTAGCTTTATATATATTTTTAACTAATACTTACCTGTTACATGTTATTTTCTGTCAGAGCTGCTTGTTGTTAAACCTTCCATGTTTAATGTGGGGGGAAATCTGTATCTGGTGTGGTAAAATTAGCAGCTAGCATATTGACCTATTTTAACTATAGCTAGCATGTTTCTGATGCTAAATTCAATTAAGCATATACTAGTTATGTGCACAAAACATGATTGGGATTGTCAGTAAGCATAAAACTATTAAAATCTGCTTTTTATTATACAGCATTGAGGACGTTTGAGTTGACAGCACTAATAATACACCAACTAGTTTGTCCTAAAGCCATTATAGTGAATGTAGCTAGCTAGCTGGCTAAATTCAGCTAAGTGAGAACTAAGTGGACAACACATAAGGATTTTAAACTTACCGTGTAGTTGATAAAATATATGAGGAAAGCATCTAGTATCTGGTGTGGTAATATCAGCAAACAGCATATTGGCCTACTTTAATTTTCAACTATAGCTAGCATGCATGGTAGCTTACTAGCTAGCTACCATTCAACTGTATCCATATTAGTTGAGCACTACAGCCTTGCTTCATCAAACTGTCCTCATTTTATCTGTTTTTAAATTTTATTTTGTCAGTGTTGTTCATTAAAACTTATCACATAATAGTGAGATGTTTTTCTGATGTTGATGTCTTTCTCAAGATATACAGTTATTCACTAAATTTAACTTGAGCAAGATACTGGTCTCCAGTTGGTAGCAGCCACAAAAGCTAGCTAGTTTGTGCTAAAAAAAAACCCACCATCGTGTACTGTATAACGCTAGCTGGATTTAGCAACCCAAGCAAGAACTAGCTAAAACAAAACATGGGAATGTTTAAATTATAGATGACTCTGCTAAGCATTTACCTATCAAAATGTGCTTTTAATGACAGCATCATCAAACCAATACTAGCTAGCATGTTTCTGACTAAATATCTCTGTGAGATGTGCATGGTTTTTCACCGAAATTAAAACAAAAAAGTGCCACAAAATTAAGCTAGCGAGCTTGTGCTAAAGTGACTAATGTGAGAATACAGCTAGGTGTAAAATAGTTCATCTAACTTGAATTAGTCTACGGCTATTCACATCTGCTTTTCCATAGATTTTTTTGTTTGTTGTTATATTTTGGAGCATTTTTGTTGCAGGTTAAACCCTGGTGCATTTGCTTTATCGCAAACTAAAGATTTTACACAGAAATTTTTTTACATTCCCACATGAAATCATGAAACACAGGAAATAAAAGAGGCAAGACTAGAATAAAGACATTTTATCAAGCAGAAATACTCATGTGTCGAAGAGAGAGAAAAAAGCTGCTCTTGAAACTCAATCACACATTTATAACTGTACAAACACACACACACACATATCATAAAGGTAATATTTCGACGTGCACACGGACATGAACGTAAACAAATACAGATTTCAGCATTCACACACTCGCTCTCTCCATCACACACACACACACACGCGCGCACTCATTATAAACACCATCTTCTACGCCTGATCCTCGAAGAACACCTTGGCCATGGCGAGACCCACTTTGTTGACTTTCTTGTCCTTGGCGTCGGGGCCCATGTTAGAGCGAGCCAGTCGCTGCCAGTACGCCTCGGTCCGCCTCTGATACTCACTCATACTCTCGCAGGGCTTTACCGGGGGATGTTCATCCTCTGCAACACACAAGCCGGTACAGACACGAGTGTTAAGGATCACACTTTTCCTTCCTGTGGCTGTTTGACTGCATTTTGATGAGCCTCCAGTGGATAAAGCATCATCACGATAATTTATTCACATTTTCCAGAATTTGATTGGAACTTATCAGAAATGTCCATGGGGGAGTCAAACGAAAACCTTAAAAGAGTGACATAAATTAGAGAACAGTATGTGCATGTACTGTATGTGTCAATGTTCTGCTGGTCCACTGTTCTCAGTAGACCCTTCTAATGCTCACTGCAAAATAAAAAATAAAAAAATGACAGTTTTCATTTGGCTCACACTCATAACTAAGTGAGCTCGACGCCGACATTAACAGTGAAAATCTCATAGCCACGTGTCCCCTATCCCATCCATCCAACATGTAAGGAATAAACAACTCTGTGTTGTCATATTGGTAAAACAGAACGCTTATAGTGATCATGTGATGAGATATTATGTACGAGTTTTATGTAAACACCACCACGTGTGAAACGATCCGACTACGTGCACTGACTTCTTTACACACCGAGGAGCCGGAGAATCTGTGGTGTTTACTGTGTTTCACTGGACAAACTAATTGTCTGACTTTTCTACAAATTAAGAAACATTCATGAGGCTCATTAACGCCACCTGCTGGACAGAGTCCCTGGAAATCTTTTTTTTTTTTTTTTTTTTATAGTCTGCTTTTTCCTTGACTTTGTTTTAGACAAATACTCCACAAAATCAATTGAAACGTTAATAAACTAGGCCCAGTTGTTCAGAAGTAATCTGATCGGATATCTTGTACTCTTGTTTGTTTTTCTCCCCTTTTTCTCAAGTCTTACCACCTTCATCATCACTCTCCTCCTCCTCGTCCTCCTCAGAGGACTCTTCCTCCTCGTCCTCATCCTCGGCTGCTTTACCCTCCTCGTCCTCATCGCCGTCTTCGGACTCTGATTCTTCTAACCACTCTTGAGTTTCTGTAACCACAGCAGGACTTATAAATAAATTTTGTATACTTCCTCCACATAGACTGAAATACTGAACAAGATAATTGACATTCTTTGACACAATAAACGAGTTTGATGTACGTTAAATAGCACTCGTTAATTTTTTAGAGGCAGAGCTGGGGCATGTAGCTGTGTTTAGCAATTAGATCCTCAAAATATTCACGCTAGCATAAAATTAAATAGCTAGTAGACAACGTTGTTAGCTATCTTAATAACGTCACTAATATGAATGGTCTTTGCTGAGTTACTCAGTGTAGGAAACGTACTGTGAATACAAACTTTTTTTTAGTTATGTAGAAATTTACAAATTAAAATAAAAACTTGAGCAAACGATCTGGTTTAATGTGATATTGCTAGTTAATAGCTAGTCAGGTTTCTGTGGCTGAATTTCAAATAGCGTTCATTCTATTCCACCCCATGTAGTGAGCATATATACGGTAGTGGATATGAAGTTATTTGGGAGTTGGTGTAATTCTTAAATGATTTCTGTGTGAACAGGAGCTTAAAATAAAGTCCTGTTTATGTAAGAAACATAAAAAGTGTCGTGACCGTAAAACGATAATAATTTCAGATATATTTATATTTATCTACCCACAGTAAACTGTACGATACGTGATGTTTTTGCTTCTCGGTTAGTTTCATAGGTCACACATCCAATAATAATTCTCTTATTTATGTAATCTTACATAAACACAAAGCTAGCTGGCTTTGTTGGTGGTGCCTGTGGGAGTTTTATTTCTCAGGGCAGAATGGATTGTGATTGGTCCAATGAAGTGGAGAAGGGGCGGGATTAGCATGTAATTTGCCATAATGTTGTGCTCTTAATTATGTTTGAAACATTTAGGAATTTCACATTTCTGAAAAACGTGTGTTTTTCTTCTTCAGATTCGGGATTGTGTCCGATTTAGAAGCCCCAAAAGATTGAATATCCCACCAAACCTAGCGATATGAACGTAAATGTTGGGCGATATGATCATATATTATTGATATCGTGATATATTTTTTACTTTTTTTTTTTAACGTGATGTATGACTTTTATATCATGATGTATATTGTGTATCCTAGAAATGCCTTCGACAATATGATATTTTTGTCGTACCGCCCCACCCCTGTGTAAACTTCTATAAAAGCTATCGTTGACGTACTGGGGTCCATCTCCACCAGCACCTCCCACTGCTCCATCTTGTGCAGGTCGAGGCAGTACAGGTCGTTCAGAGTGAACTGGCGATCTCCCACCTCGAACATGCCTCCGTATAAATACAGCTTCCCGTGTTTGACCGCCGCCATGGCGCTCGACCTCGGGCACGGTTCCACCGACGGAGCGGCCGCACCTTCTCCCTCCTCTTCCTCCTCCTCTTCTTCTTCCTCGCTCTCCTGGGCCGCGGGAATCGCCTGCTTTATGGTCATCACCGTTCCGTCCTCGGCGACGATCTCCTTCACGATTTCCGTCGGCTGTTCCGCCGCTTCACCGCTCCCCTGCTTCGTTTCGTTCTCCTGTCCTCCATCTTCTCCTGCTTTCTTCCCCCGCCGGCGCTTCTTCTTCTCAGACTTGCTCCCCTGTCGTTCACACACAACGAGTATTATGCAAGTGATAAAGGCCCTCAAAGGGGGATGTGATGTCCGATTATTAAAAGTAAAGAAAATAAAACGGTGGCTTGTGAGCAGAGCGCTGCAGGACGTTTTGTACCTTGAGCTGTCCCGGGAACCAGCGGTTCTTGTTGATGTCGTACAGGTAAAGGTCGTTAAAGAAATCTCCCTCCAGCGTCTCCTCGTCTTCCTCGTCACACACTCCACCGAAGAGGATCGCTCGTCCCGCCGGCCCCACAGCCAGAGAGAAACCCGAGCGAGGAGGAGGCTTCACACCCGACGGGCTCACGCGACTCCACGACCACTTCTCTACATACCGACACACGGGTATTATTATTTATCATCATCATCATCATCATCATTAATTATTATAACTTAATTTCATTAATCATATATGTTCTATAACTAATGGATATAATGTAACTAATGTATAACAACCTATTAGTAATTACTATTACTATTCATTACTTATTATTATTATTATTAACCACTATTACTATTCATTCGAACTGCTCTATAAACGTGTTTATAAACACTGTCAGTATTCATTATATATCAATAATAACTGTTCAGTAAACACTGCATCTGGATTAATTACATATTAATTACAACTATTATTATAATTCTAACTGTTATTACTGTAATTTATAACCGTTCTATAAACACTGCCTTGGTCGGTCTCATCGGTACTTTTAGTTTAGTTTATATTTACAGAGACACAGAGTTTCAGCTTAGTAAAATCTTAAAAATGTATAATTAAGATCCGGATTACGAGCGGACGTTACTTTGCTCGTCTTTAATCGGGATTACGAGCGGACGTTACTTTGCTCGTCTTTAATCCGGATTACGAGCGGACGTTACCTTGCTCGTCTTTGCCCTCTTTCTTCAGCAGGAACATGTCTGAATGGATGGTCCCTTTATCCACGTCCTTCTTGGCTCTCTGGTGAAAGTGAAATGTTTACCTTCAGCACTTGCTTCATGTCCTGTTTCATTCTTTTCCTCACTAGCAGCGTTTGCTATAGTTTTTGTATCTAACGTGTAGATGACCATCACGACATCGCATTAATTATCGGCCATCAGTACGAGCGATGTTCATAAGCTTCATATATTCCCAAATTGTTCTGTCTGTTTCACATGAAAACATTTTCTTACAAATGACAAATTCTTGCATTTTCTTATAAATCACCTTGCATTAAATCAGACCATAAAACACGTACGGATTTGGAGTAGCCTCCGTAGATGATGACCCCGGTGCCGTCGGGTGTGGCAGTCATCTGGCAGGCGGAGCGTGGCGAGGGGGCGGAGCCAGACGGGGCCAACCGGGACCAGGCGAAAGTGTCCAGGTTAAACGAGTGAACATCGTTGTAGTAGATATAATCCCTAAACACATGCGCACAGAGACTGGTTATGAGACTTAAGAGGTTTAAACAGCTCATGAACAGCTAAGAGAATTCAAAACAGTAAAGCGTGTCACGATTCGGTTTTCATTCTCACGTTTTTAGATGTGATTCTAAAAACAATTCTTTATGCGACTTGACGTTTCTCAACTTTAATTTGCATTATTTATTAATTATGATTATTCACTGTACTAACAGCTCATAAAATGATCTTTATATACAAACACCAAGCCTAAAGTACTCCCATCGAGGCTGTGCTGAGTTTTACCGGATTTGCGTGAAATTAAGGGTTAAATCTTTCCCCCAATTTTAAACCAGAGTGCATCGTGGCCTACAAACATGGCCGCCGAGGACTACAATGCCCATCCATCACGAACTCTTTCATGTTCACAGTCATTCTGACTGCACACACCTGGACATCGCCTGACTTCTGCCCGTTTGTTGACCCTGACCCTGCTTCTTGTTTGGGATTTGTTCGCTTATTTAGAAATAAAGAAACAACCTGTAACTGCTAACGTTTCTGCAGCCTCAAGGCACTTCACGAGGAATTTAAATACGTTTTCTACCTTGCACTCTCGTGGAATCCTCCAAACACAAGCAGCTGCTTTTTGCACAGCACCATGCGATGCCCGCTTCTGCCAGAGGGGGCGCCAGGAGCCCTGAACACAACATGAACGCAGTGATCAATAAGACCTGCACTTTGATATAAATCAATAAAAACAGCATTCGGATTTATTCGTTAATTAATAAACCGAGAGTTTATTTATTTAAAAAAAACTCGCAACAGGTGTGTGGTTTAGAACGTTTCAAAACATGCAGATCAAAATGTTTTTAGCAAGTTGTCTGTAAGCTGACGTAAAAAAATGACGACAGCTCCGAAAACCGTCTGCGATTACGTGGGAAGTTACGTGACGCAATATTTTTTAATAAACAACGGAGGAATAAATAAACCCGTCAGCCACTAGGATGTTCTAGATTCACCGTGTTATGAAACCTCATTTAACAACGTTTTAACTTTAAAATGCTCTCAAATGTTCCTAATTTTTTGCTCACTTTGCCTGAGGGGGTGAATCTGAGTGGAGCTACAATCAGTTTGATGTATTCTACACGCTGGTGTAATATATTTATATCGTCTTGGTGCGCAGTGTGTTGATATTTGTCTTTCTCTTAATGTATCAGGTGTAAAGTGTTTGCATGTCTTGTTATGTTGGTAGTTAATGAGTGTAGACAAGATCCTACATAAAAGAACAAAAAAGGATTATTACAAATCTAATAAACGATGCCCGAAAGGTGACGCAGTAATTAGGGGAGGAAAGCTGAAGGGAACTTGTTCATCACATGGTGGAAGTGTGAATAAATCACCAGGAGGGGGCGCCATGTCCGACACTAATCACACACGATGCTCTAGAACATTTAAAAGGAGCAAACGATCTGCGTGCGGGCTTGATGACCGTGCTCATGTGTGCTATGTGGGTCAGTTAGAACTCTGTGTGTGTGTGTGTGTTGCTCATTCTTACTTGATCTGTTCCCAGGTGTGTGTGTTGAGGTGAAGAACCCACAGGTCTTTGTAGTGATAGAACTGTTCTCCATTAGGGGACGCAAACTCACCTCCAAACACCCACAACTGACCCCCAGCTTGGGGCACCACCACCGCCTACACGCACGCACACACACACACACACGGAGAAAACACAAACTTAAAAAGTACGGCTTCACCTCTGACTGTTACAAAGCGCTGACACTGGAGACTCCTTCCATAAATGTTTAAAAAAAGTACCTGATGAGCGCAGCGGCGCGGAGGAGGGTTCGGGACGTCGGATTTCACCCACGAGTTCTTCTTTATGTTGTAGAAGAAGAGGTCGTTGTACAGGTAGGTCTGAGGGAGGAAAAAAGAAGGGAAAAAAGAGGAGGAGTCAAAGAAAGATTTTGACTCCTCTCCTGTGACAGCGACAGTTTCTTATCCTGCATTTGACCTTTTTCCCGTTGAAGTATTCTCCGCCAAACAGAATCAGCTCGTCCTTTTCAGGATGCGCGCTCAGAGACGCGTTCAGCCTGAACACAGGACACAGGACGGATCACACGTCATCAATCTTACAGTCACATCACACATGTTCCTGCATGGGGAGAACTTGTTTTTTTAGCGTGTACCTAGGAGACGGAGGAGGACACGTGCTCTCCACAACCTGCGTTTTCTTCGCGTCCAGTAACTGAAACTCGGCGATGAGGGCCTCGAGATCCTCCTGATCCAAAACACACAGGAAATTGAGTTTCTACTTTAAGAAATTTCTAGAGTAAAAAAAAACCAAAAACCCATACATTTACAGAAGAAGCGAGAAATTTCTGAAATGCATACAAGTTAAAAAGTGCATCGTTTCACACACTTTATAAAACTCTGAATTCGTTATGGAATGCTTTCGAGGTATTCATTTCAGTACACAGATTGATCAACGTGTGAAATTGTTGCTTTTTTTTTTTTTTTAAATAAACAGAGGAGCTGAAAATCTTACTGGAACATGTGAATTAGTGCTACAGGTGAGTGTTATCGCATCATAAAACAGAACAGCCAATCGTACTCCTGTATGCAAATACAGCTTACTAGAAGGAGGGGCGGGATGTCATTTGCATATTTAGCTCATCTAAATATCTTAAGATATTTTTCTTTTCATTTAGTGAACTCAATTTACATGAACAGTAAGTGTTAAAACACCACAATAATCGCTTCTAAAGGTGTTTGTTTATTTCATAGTAAACATAGAAATGTGTGTGTCTCTTATTGTGAATAATGTTTTACATTTGTATTTCTAATTACCCAGTTTTCACTGAAAATAATAAAGTAAATCCCGGGGTTTCCCCCCTTTTTTGTCTAAAGCAGTGCTGGAGAACTGAAAGTTAGCTAATAGGCTAACACATGCAGCTAAATAAAGCTTTAGCATTTAGCAATAACACACCCACCTCTTCTTTTTTTGATCTCTTTGAGACCTTTTTCTCCATTTTGGCTGCCGTCTTTTCTGCACCTTTTACCTTCTTGTCTTTCTTGCCCTTTTTACCCATTTTAAATTTTTTTAAAACAGATAATAATTCGCAGCCAAACTCCAAATATCCTCCACGTGGGACTTTTAAAAGGACTACTTCCGGAAGCCGAAGCGTCTTCTTCGGTGGTGGTGATTCTTCTTCTTTGTGTTGATCGCGAACTGGTCTCGTATTCCGCAATGACAGATCAATTTTAAAAAGAACATCAAGTAAATACATACCTATGAAGTTTAAATCAATTTTAAACACTTAAAATTCTTAAAATACAGCGATGAAATGTGTAAAGATTCGACCAGAAAGCGAGAAACACCGTAAAGCATTATTTCTGCGATTGTTTTTACCCATACATAATGTAGTTGCAGTGCCACCTAGTGGACTGGAGATGCTGCTGTTATAAACGGGTGCTAATCTAAATGTCATATTAGCATTCAACATTATATATAATATAAAATCCCTTACTTTATGAAGTAATGTGATTTAAAATGTGCTGGATGATTTAGCTAAACCATAATTTTTTTTGGTAACCTTTATTCATTAGTTGGCAACGTTTTATGGCACAGTCCACTTCTTTAGATTTCACAGCAATAGCCAATACTATCGCCAAAGTACACACACAAGATCCCTCACACACTTGGGGATTGTGGAATGAAAAAAGATGTAGGATGTGTGCATCTGTTTAATATTTACAAAGAGCATTCCTGTCAAGTTCACCTCATTATTGTCAGAAAGGTCTTCTCTGCTTTAAAAAAATGTTATCTTTAAATGTGTGTGTGTGTGCGTGAGCCAGGTTTCATAGGCTTCTTGTTAACATTATTTTTTAAAAACAATATTGTTCCACTTTTAGTAAAATTGACAAAACGGCACATAAGGATTAACAGCATGAAACAAAGAGGAGATTTCGCTTTCCGCATACGATCCTGAATGGTGTAATTGTAAAGTTATATAATCACATCAGTACATGAGCGAACTGCATGATTTATTACCAGAAACTTTAGTGTGATGTGAGAAAAGGGAAGAAAATTGCCCATGCTCACAGGGTGGGAGGGACATACTCACTCTCTCCTGTCAATCACAGTAAAAATAGACAATCATGGGCATCTGTGAGTTCATTTACGCAGAACAAATTAGACAGCATTTTCGATATGAGTGTGTTATGGTGCCGTGTGATGCACTATTAGCCGCAGATCAAAAAGATGTGGTTGGCTGCTTTTACATGTCACAGAGGAAATACGTTTTCGCCTTCACCCTCCATGGCTGGTAGTTGTTGTGTGATGGGGAGAGTTGGCTGGTGGGTGAGAATTGGTAGGTAGATGACCAATTTGTGGAGTAAATTACTGGAAAGTTGGCTTGACGTTGGACGTTCGGTATTCGCAGATATGCGGAAATTAAGGGACCGTCTCTAAAGTTACATACGAAACAAACCAATGATAATTACTAATAGTTCTAATGTGTATGGATTGATATGCAGTACAGGTCAACATTTCAGCTCTAATTTAAGAACTAATCTAAGAATCTAATTTAAGAATCTAAAACAATGACAACAAAAGAAGTTCTAAAAAAAAAAAAAAAATACGCTTCAAAATAACCTTTCCAGAAACGATTTCTTTGTATATTCTAACAAACATATGACATTTTATTACATCATGGGTTATTGTGTGAAGATTCACTGGAAATCGAATGGTTTTATAACCATTAGCGTTTCAAAGAGGGAAGAAAACAACAAGTCGGAAAAGTCAAACTTTATTATCATTATATTTATGTATAAAAACGGCACAGATTTGTAACGCAATCATAAATAACAATTGCTATCTTAGCATTTTTGTTGCTGGTGATAATGGGGATAATAAAAAGCTACCTTGCTTTATATGTTAGCGTCTTTTGCGCTCGACTATAAGCTGTACAGCAGCGTTTACTGTGGAAATGATGATAGATAGAGCAGTTACTATGTTCTAGATAATCGTGACGATAGATCTCCAGCAGATGTTTGGATAGCCTGGAGTGGAGGATGTGGTGAGGTGTGGGGATTGCGTGTAGATGTACAGGAGGAGGAGGGGGAAAAACGATCTGCCTTTAGGTAAACATTTCTAAGAAATGAGGCAGTAAAGCCCTGAAATAATCAGAATAAATTTGAGAGAAGAGACGATCTGCATCCATCTGCTGAGAACATGAAGATGAATCGTGTGGTTTTGGTCCTGGGCTTCTTCCTGATCATGGCGCTCGACTCAGACGCTAAGCGTGAGTTTATTACACCCTTTTTTTTGTGTAGTTGTACAACATTAACAAAATATAAAGTATAACTAGTTATACACAGTAGATATCTACATTCATTAAGTGTTTTATCACCCATTTAGGTCATTTTGGAGGTTTAAAATGAGTACCTGTACCTTAGTATTGCTCTGTAGCAATATTAGTAGTAATAGTCATCGGTTCATTACTGTAACTAAAGAACTGAATGAAGAATGTTTGTGTGACTTTAATGCAGAATCATTTCACTGCGATTGATTGACTCGCTGTTTGACTAAAAGAGTTTGTCTCTCTCTTTGTCTCTCAGCTGAAGCTGTCGGACTGCCTAAGGCTTGCTGCTTTAAGTTTTTCCCCGGCAAAATTCCTCCCCAAACAATCCTGGAGGTTAAAAAGACCGACTCACGCTGCCCACAGCAAGGCTTCATGTGAGTATCTGACGATTAAATTCACTTCTCAATGAGATGAGATGAGAGCAGACGAGAGAGTATTGACGTGTGTGTGTGTGTGTGTGTGTGTTTATGCGTGTGTTTCAGTGTTACTACTCATGAGTTCCTCACAATGTGTGTCCGTAAGCTCGAAGTCACCGAATAAGCTACAGTACGCATTAACGCCGCAACTGAGACGCAACACGTACGCACCATTCATGATGATGGTCGTGGATGTTATTGATGCTTAACGCAATGCAGATTCAAATAAAGTCATAACGCATCGCTGTGTGAATCGTATGATTTATTCACCGGAACATGACTGTGATGTGAAAAAGGAGAAAATATTTCTTTCCTCCGTGTGTTAGGCTGCACTGTGATTCTGAAAGTGATGTAATACGGACCGCCGGTAATGTCTTATCGATCTCACGCTCCACTCTCCCCTTACTCCCGAACAAAACCCCGAGAACCGTGGTCTCGGATTTGGAAGTGCTCGATGAAATGAACAGGACCGCCTCATCTGCAAATAACAAACATGTGATCCTGATGTCACCAAACCGGACTCTCTCTGTGCCTAGATGTTCTGGCCATGAAAGTCATGGATTGGTGACAAAGGGTGGAGGCCTGATGGACCCCAACGCTCACCGGGAACAAGTCTGACCTCACGATGGTTACACGGACCTAATGACCCATGATAACAGGTCGGGTACACCCCAAACGCCCTACGCACCCTCCACAGGATCCCACGACGGACACGGTCATATGCCTTTCCCGAGTCCACAAAACACAAAATACAAGTTGAGATCAGTGAATGAATGAATAAAAACATCCAGTGTAATAAAATGTGCTTCCAAATGCACTTAAAAGGCAAAGTTTTCATTTCATTAAAGATATTCCTTTGAAAACAAATACCAGGCGTCGATGAAATACCGAGCTAGAATGTGAAAATACTGATTATAATGATTTACCAAGCGAGATATAATGGAATTTTACAACTTAAAGTGATATCAAAATACACACACGCATATATATTTATATATTTATATATTTATATAGATATTTTTTTTTAACCACCCCTCACATTGTATATGCGTGCTGAGTGAATCGGCTGGTTGTTAAACTTTATTAAATGCACGAACGTGTTATCTAGGATGAGCGTTATAATTATATCGATCAGTTATTATCTTCTAGATAAACTGTCGTGCCTGACTAGAGGAAGTGGTGAGTTGAGAGGATGTGTGTAGATGTACAGGGGGCGGTGGAAATTGGACTCGATTGGCTTATAATGAACCGATACCCCCCCAACTCAAGACAATTTGATGTTGCATATAAGAACACACACACACACACACACACACACACACACACACACAGAGACCTGCTGAGAACATGAAGATGAATCGTGTGGTTTTGGTCCTGGGCTTCGTCCTGATCATGGCGCTCTACTCAGACGCTCAGCGTGAGTTTATTATATACTTTTTAATGTGTCGTTAACATTAGTTGTATATGTAGTTCAAATAAATATACAATATATATCACACACACACACACACACATACACGTTTATAGTTCAATTTGGTGTTTATTAGGTATTACCTCATGTACAGTACATTTAAAGTGACTTATATAGGATACGGGCTTGATAAATGACTACTCAGTGTATATACTGTAACGCGACTTATGCATAAAGCATAAAACACGCGTACAACTCAGTTCATCTGAGTTTTCTGTAAGAATTTGAATTGTATTAGTATTAATTAATGGTAAAATATGAGCAATACATAGTTAAAAAGAAGACTACTACTAATACTACTACTAATAATAATAATAATTATTATTATCATGATGATGACGATGATGATGATTATTATTATTATTAGTAGTAGTAGTAGTAAGATGACATCAAAACGTGTGTTTCATAGGTGAAGATCTGAAGGCTGAATAATTTCTGTATGATATTTTATGCACATTTATTTGATCATTAGTTTCTATTTGATGGAAATACCTCATCTGTCTCACTCAGCTTTTGCTCCTGCACATCCTGAGGATTGCTGTTTCGACTTTTTCTCTGGCAAAATTCCTCCTGAAAAGATCCTGAAGGTTAAAGAGACAGGCTCGAACTGTCGCGAAAAAGGTTTCATGTGCGTATCTGATCATTTTATTATATGATTGAACTTATGTAAAAAAAAAAAAAAAAAAAGTTTCATTTATTTTTAATGAGATGACAGTAGATAAGATCGTATCGATGTGTGTTTTTTTCAGTGTTACCACGCCTAAGCACCCTAGTCTGTGTGTTCGTGAAGGCTACTAAGAATCCGGCTGCCATGACTGAGATGAAACACACACACACATCTCAATAAACTTCAAAACTTCAGCCATTTATTCACCACGTTCGACTTTGTTCACGCATTCATTATGATGCTTAATGATGTTACTGTTGCTTAATGCAGTGTCTATTCAAATAAAGTTATAATCGCACCACTGCGTGATTTTATTAACAGAAACTTTCATGCGATGTGAGAAAATGCCTGAAAATAAAACCAGAGAATTTAAGAGAAAATCATTCTTTCATCAAGAATAGGTTTTAAGCTGAGATCGTCTGGACGGTGCTACAGCCGGGAGACGAAGGAGTAAAACTGACTGTGCTCTCTGTGTGGGCGGGGCATACTCTCTGGGTGGGCGGGGCATAGTCTGTCTATTTTATACCTTCGAGTCCTTTACCGTTGAGCATATTTCAAAACTTACTTCTTAGTCGTTTGTCCAATTCATCTTAACCAGCTGATCCCAAGGTAATATATAGTAATATGTATAGGTATATAAAGGTAATGTATATGCTCTCGTTCTTCCTGGAAGATCCTCTGAACCTCAGTCAGATTGGACAGGGATTGAACAGCCGTCTTCGGCTCTCTACACAGATGTTCTATGGGGTTCAGGTGTGGGCTTTGGCTGGGCCAGTGAAATGTGTCCTGAAGCCGCTCCAGCATTGTCTAAGCTGCATGTTCTGAGTCGTTGTCGTGTTGAAAGGTGAACCTTCTCTTCAGTCTGAGGTTGTGTGCAAACAAGAGCAGGTTTTCTTCAATAATCTCTCTATATTTGGACGTATTTATCCATTCTGACAAGTCTCCTTGTCCCTGCTGCTGGAAAGTGCCCACAAAGCACAGTGCTGCCACCACCATGCTTCACTATATGGTTGGTTTCAGCCAGTTGATGAGCAGAACGTGTTTTTTTTTACTTGTTTTTTTCTTTTTTTTGTGAAATCTCACTCAACACAGTCTTTTAAGTGACTGCCATATTCCTTTTACTCATGAGTGGCTGACTTTTTGATTTTGAATACATTTAATATATACCTTTTAATTCTTTTTGTTTGTTTGTTTGTTTGTTTAAAGGCCTGTCATGGTTTTACTACACTATAGTTTTACTATATTTTCCACACAGTGTGGTCAGGAAGTCCTGAATGAAACAGGAACTGAGATACACACGTACACACACTCAAATGCACACTGTTTACTCATTTCATAACCTTATCATCATCATCATCATCATCATCATCATCATCATAATCACACCACTGAGTGAATTACATGATTTATGATCGTTAAAATTCAGAAATCATATCTAACGGACACATGAGCAATGTCTGAAAATGAGCACATGTTGGCGAAAAATCATCCATTTTAAAAAGGTATATATATATTTTTAATACAGTGGCATATCTTGATAATAGATCTATATGTAGATATATGACCCTGCCTTGTGCCCGATGCCCCCTGGGATGGGCTCCAGGTTTCCCCGTGACTCTGAAAAGGATAAAGCGGAATAGAAGATGGATGGATGTAGATATATGCATTCATGTCTATACATATCTACATTCATTGAGTATATTATCACCCATTGAGGTCATTACTCTCCACAAAGTGTTTGTTCATCAGTGGAAAGGGCCACCATTAAGTCGATATTATTTTCTGGGGTGAAAAAATTCACCTTTCACCAAATGAGCTGAAGTCAGTAATTTTACAACTACAAAGTGACTTATATAGCAATTATACTTCATAGAATACTTACAAATACATACAAAATACTACTCAGCATAATATATTTTACACCAGCTCTAACAGGACTCGTATTTTGAAACGTCTTTATCCGGAACTTTCGCCTGAGGTTAAGTAGAAGGGTTGCCACGTGCGTGATTTCCACGCACAATTAGGGTGGCTTTGCATGTATGCAGTTCTGTACATCTACGTATAAATATTGAGTTGCTGTCTTCTGCAAGGCGAATGGGTAAGGGGGTTTTAAGCTGTACAGTAAATGTGCTACGCTATTACAGTGGTTTTCAAAGTGGGACCGCCAGGGGGCGCCCGGGGGGCCCTCAACAATTTAGTGTGAAAAATAAATTCTCACTCTCGGACAACCACACACACACACACACACACACACACACACACACACACACTCAATTCCTAATGTAATGTAATGTAAAGATGCAAGATGTAATTATTAATAAAAAAGGGAGATATATCCAGAAGTCTGCGTTTTTAATGTGTTTTAAAGACATCTTGAGAAAGGGGGGCCTCGGTCGAATGTTAATGCCATTTGGGGGGCCTTTCCCTGGAAAAGTTTGTGAACCCTTGTGCTATTATACATGTATGTATTCTGGGTGTGATTAAAATGAAGTGAATATAGAACAATAGCTGTTTCTGACCTTGACAGAAAAGGTATATTTACCGCTATCTGATAAATGTTTTATACCACTGCTGAATTTATTTTCATATCTGATTGGTCAGAAAATTGGTGGTGATTCATTTTCTATAACCGCAGCTCTGACAGTTTTCACAGGTTTATATTCATGAACTCGTTCTAACATGTTCGTGGTAGTTTCTGAAGGAACTACTTGGATGAAGAATGCTTCAATCTGATTGGACAGAAGGTGTGCATTATATTCGTAGTAGTTCCGGCTGTAACGGGAGTGATCGATTCATGTTAATGAACTCGTACTAATACGTCATTGTTTGTATCGTTTCTAACAGCTCATACACAGGGACATGTACGGCTGATGCTCGACATCATCGAAGATTTCCACAACATTAAACATTCACTGTAAACCATTCAAATGTGTGGCGTTTTAAACATTAATAAATGAAATATTATCGTTGGTCAATCTCTGTGGTATGAATAGAATAACACACTCCAGACCATGCTGTTATGCGAAAATAATGCACTTCGGGGGTGGTGGCATCACGGGATATATGCACGTTACTTTTGTATAACAGCACGGTCTGGCGTCTGTTACTTCTTACATGATATATTTTCCATCCGTCTATTTTCTGTACCGCTTATCCTACACAGGCCCGCGTGGAGTCTGGAGCCTATCCCAGGGGGGACACTTTGGATGGCACAATCGCACACACATTCACACACTATGGACAATTTGGAAATGGCAGTTAGTCTACAATGCATGTCTTTGGACTGGCGGAAGAAACCGGAGTACCCGGAGGAAACCCCCGAAGCACGGGGAGAACATTCAAGCTCTGAGCACACAGCGCGGAGGCGGGAATCAAACCCACAACCCTGGAGGTGCGACGCAAACGTGCTAATCACCAAGCCAACGTGCAGCCACATATCCACTACAAATATAAAATATATCATCGTGCCGCCGTATTTGTTTTTTAGAAAACCAACATTTTATTTACAAAAAATACTTTTTTAAACTGACGATTCGGAGGGAAATATTCCGAAAAGCAGCCGATAAGAGTCTGGCGTAACTCCGTTAATGCTGTTTAAAAATCATCTCGGGGAAATTCCTCAAGAAATCCGTTGAGAAAATGACAAGAATACATTTCTGGATATTCTAGGCGAAAAAAAAAATTTTTAGTCTAACTTTTTTTTTTTAACATGATAAAATACTCAATTATTTTAATTAATTAATTAATTTTTATCACAACATAATACCCATAGTTCCATTTGTGTTATTCCAGAGGTTCGATGACTTTATTATTATTATAAAATGCGGAGGGGAAAATAAATAAACAATGAGTGTGTCTAAACTTTTGACCGGTAGTGTAAATATTTTATATTTTAAATATACAATAGTTTATTCGATACTTGTATTATGTTAATTTGTACGTTTTAAACAACTGGGATAAAAGACTAACTGTGGGGATTTTTGTTCCGCATATTTGGCAACCCTGTAAGAGACGGCCCAGAGCCTGCAGTGAACCTGTCGCTCCTGTTAGTGAGGGACCGGGGCGTTGCACTGTATGCAGGTCCTGTCGCGGTTTCCACACAGAGATGGCCGAATATAGCCACACGGGTATATTAACGGCTCTGTTGCTGTTTACGGCCGTGACGGTGAGAGATATTTATCTTGGCCGGACTGCGACGGAGCAGCTGGAGCAGCAGGCCGCGAAGAGCAGCATGGCCTCCAACGGCTTCCCGGAGCCGGAGAGCAGCTCACCCAGGCAGAACAAACCCAAATTCTACACAGGACCGGTGCTGAAGTTCCAGTACTGGTGAGCGCATTCTACTATCCTCAGTTTTCTGTTTGTCGGTCTGCCTTTAATATACTGAATAGTTAAATATTTTAAACAGAAACTCAGGGTGTCAAAAGCTAATTAACATTGCCAGTAGAAATGGACGTTGTGTCCCCAATGGCTCTCCGTGTAATCTATGACACTCCGTAGAGTATAGACGCCATTGTTTTCTTCCTGTTACAGGAAGTAGGAAGGGAGCCATTACGCGCGCTCTTACGTGTACGCTAGGAAGAGCGTACAGTACGCGTGACGCAGATGTCGTCATCAGCGGAGTAACTGCAGGTCGCGCATGCGCATAAAATTCTTTTGCACTGCTTAGTCGTTCCACAAGGTGGCAACAGTGACCCAGGGCCGTTGATTCTCAAGGTAGTCGAAGAAAAAAAACGGACGAGACGGAAACGTTCTTTTCTGGTTGAGTGGTCGCACAGACCATCTTATCTTTCTCTTTCTTTGTTATTTTTATTTCTTCTTCCTCTAGTAACAAGTGAGGTAGCATGTCCTTCTCTTCCATTGTTCTCATGTTGTTATGATTCTTCTTCGTTCGTTGTCTTCACACCAGAAGACCTGCTTTACCGCTCTATACTGACTCTTGTAGGCCAGGAGGGGTAGTGCAAGTTGTAATGCGCATGCGTCGGAGTAATGTTGTAAATGTTCTTTGTAATGACAAAATGTCGACATCTTGGTGTTTGTTTGTTTTCAGTATTTCCTGAGGGTACAGTAAGGTGTTCCAGGAGTACTCCCGGTCTATCAGCCAGCTGTACCCGGACATCCGAATCGAGGGAGGAAATTACCCTCCCAAACTCCTCAACAAGTCAGTTCCCTCTCCCAAAGTGCACTCTGTTGCATAAAAGTCAAATTTATTTTATTCCTTACTTGTAAATAACAAAATAACCTGGAAGAGATGTGGAACGTGGGTTAAACGGTGGCCTGAGCAAAAGTTTATTGTCACGGAGAAAACCCGTTTGGAAAACAGTACTCCGGTCCGGAATGCTTGTTTGTGTTTAGATGCGCCTCCTGTCAGTCAGCCATTTTATAGACACTATGCAGGACACCTGAGATCCTGGAGGTGGGGCTTCATGAACATGGGCGGGAATCAATCAAATACTCAACCCACTTAATCTTTAGAGACCTTGAAAAAATATATATATACCATTTTAAATGCATTAAGTAAGCACACTCGCACACCACGGACAATTTAGAAATGGAAATCAGCCCACAACACACGTCTTTAGACTGGGGGAGGAAACCGGAGTGCCCAGAGGGAAACCCCCGGAGCAAGGGACGCATAGAACATGCAAACTCCGTGCACACAGGGTGGAGACGGGATTCAAATCTACAACCCTAGAGGCGCGAAGCAAATGTTCTAACCACAAATCCACCGTGCCCCACCTCGCACCTGAATGTTCAGGTTACAGCTCTATAAACATGCAACAAACTTCCCCTCATAATGATTTAAGAGGATGTTGGGCTTGTGTTTATTAAATGCTGTAAAAATACAAAAGGCCAATCCAAATACAAACACGTTCTGGGCCGAACAGAAGGTTTCCAAACTGGTGGTGGTGTTTTTCTTCAGCTACACTATACACTTGCTCTCAGGCAGTAGTTTAAAACTGTTATATTTTATAATTCCAACCTAATTTCTCACATTATTTGTACTAGTCAGAACGTGGTGGATTTGTCCTTGATCTCGCAGGACGCGTACGCACCGTGTACATGTTTACACGTCGCTCCTCTGCCTTTGATTTCCCACAGATACATTGCAAATTTCATCTCCTACTTTAAACTGCTCGCCATTGCCCTGATCGTCACGGGACAGAATCCTTTCCAAATGCTTGGAACGGACACGCCAAGAGTTTGGTCCTGGGGTCAAGAAAATAAGGTAAGAGACGCCTCGGTCCAAGATACGGAACGATCGTCGTGTGTGTTTTTGTGTCTTTCTGTAAAGCCTGTTCTGATAAACGTGAAGAACGTCGAGGCTAAGAACGGCACACGTGTGCAAGCCGAGAGATCATATACATATTATTATGACGCCTGTACGTGTAGTAGTTCACGTTATTGTTACGAAAACGCGTCGGACACGTCCTCGGTGAACGTGTCGGACTGTTGTGTTTGAAGACATGCTTACGTCTTACGCTGGTATCATTTTTCTTTCTCTTTCAGATATTCTCATGTCTCATGGTGTTTTTCCTCAGTAACATGTTGGAGACCCAGTTCCTGTCTACAGGAGCATTTGAAATAACGTTAAATGGTATATTTTATTTATTTTTATTAACTTTTCATGTTTCTGAAAGGGTATTATTATTATTATTATTATTTATACTACAGTTCTGAACATTACTCCAATCATTCTTTATGTACGTTACTGGACGGAAAGATTAAGCTTGTGTTTAAAACAATATAATATATATTATTTACAGTTATATTTAGGAGACCTGCAGTTTGTAGCGACGTAAACATTCGACTTCTTGCATCCTAATGACGTCTTTGCCTTATTTCCGTAACGAATAAAGCACAACATGGCGCGCTGCTACAGGAAAAGCATCAACCAACGCTTTTACCATCCTAAAGTTGTTTAATTTCCAATAACACAACGTCCTGAAGTGTTTTATCGCCCTTACACTACAGCTGCTGTTAGCAATTCCTCTTTTTTTTAAAAAAATGATAATTAAATAACGAACATCACTTCATATACTTCGAATTTTTTTTTTAAATCAGTTTGGATTTACATTTAATTTTATGGAAGGTTTCCGTCATCTCTGTTGTTTTAGCTGCTATAAATAGTCTTCCTTTTTGTATCTTTTATTTCTTGAAGTTAATAAGACGTGAAAATGCAGCTCCTGTTACTGAGAAGCCAGGACTATTAAATAAATATCCCGGTGACGCGTTAATGTAAGATCGAACACCCGCAGCCGACGCTTCTTTCAGACCTGCTGTTCCAGAGGACTAACCAACACCCCACACTCTGTCCTGTTTGTAGACGTTCCCATTTGGTCAAAGCTGCAGTCAGGGTATGTACCGAACATCCAGGAGCTCTTCCAGATCCTGGACAACCACCTCAAGATGAATCAGGTCGACAACCTCAAATTCGCCTCGGCGTAGCACTGCTGTTCAGGCTGAGAGAGACAGAGAGAGAGGCAAGTGTTAAAGGCGTTCGACCGAGGCCTGCTTCCTGTTTATCAGCACACGCTGAAGATGTTTTTCCTGATATCACGATCGACTCAATAAGGCTGACGTTACGTATGACGCGTAACGACGTGTGCGCCCGCACCGTTTATATGTTTGACCGGGACCGGGTGCATTACACCTGTATCCTCTAGAGGGCGGATCAGAGCCGAATTATCTCTCTTCCATGTCAAACTGTGTGTATGTGTGTGTGTGTGTGTGTGTGTGTGTGTGCGCGCGAAGGTTTTTGAGGATCGGGTGAAATACTTCCAAATACCAAACAGTGGTCCAGTTGTTGACGACTTCAGTCTATAATATCCTGATAATGAACAGGAAGATGACCGTGAAGATGAGACGGACTGAAACACATTGATATTGATTTTTTTTTTAAAAAAAAGGATTTATTTTTAACAATCCGTTTACATAACCTCTTAGATTATCGTTTCTATCAGCACCCCACAATCACCACCTTAAACAAGCACTTAATTTAAAAAAAACAAAAACACGTGGATGTAAACGTCACTATAGAAGTGACACAAGCCTTAATTCTTATGTCTTTTCTTCCACGTGCAGGTCTCTGGAGCTGTTTTTCTGGACAGAGGGACCGTGGACTGTGGCTTAATGAAGGCCTGTACTGCAAACAGCTTGCTGTGGGTGCAGACTGGATGTTCCTGCCACCACACACACTTCCTCTAGCCAGCGACACACTCCTCCAGGCTCACTTCCATCTCTACCGGGCAGCGTGCTATATCTGCATCCGTAGTGTGAAAGTCCTTCATGAACCCGACGCACCAAACTTTTATTTTACCGATGCTGAAATTTAGAGATACATGAGCAAATATGACCAAATCACGTTGGGGTCAGGAAAGTGTCATGAAATGCCCCACATGTTTGAATGATGTTGGATAAGTTTGCTGTGCGGCGCTGCTGTAAAACTGTAATTATGTACACAGGTTGTTTCACATATCTATGTAAAACTGATTTTTCAGGGTAAAGGAAATGTTCGTGCTGATGTGCAATTCGTTTACTTAACGCTCCACTTCGGTTAGATTCATCAGGAGGTGTAATTCCATGTCCCTTTGGCAGAGCTGATGAGGACGTGGTTTTAGGGGGAAACGTGTTATCTGTCGGGGTCTGCGGGCTCATCCTTCCTCTTAATTCTTCAGGCTTTTTGTAGCAATGTCGAGCTGCCTGTTTAGAAAGGTCTTCAGAGTGAACCACCGTCTTAATCAGAACAGTTGCACATCACAGATTAGGTAGAAATGGTACTTTTGATTTCCACAATCTCTCGGTTTCACTCCTAATAGGCGAGCTAATGAGAAACCTCTTCTCTTTTAATCTATCTTATTCATGAAATTGTAACCTAGGGGACATTTTGATGGACTTTAGCTCGAGAAGAATGGAAATTTTACCGTTGTTTCAGAAGAATAAAGAATGATAAAAATCGACCGCTTGTGCATTGATTTTAACGAATGCAGTACAGCGTCTGCTTTTCGGAATACTTTGCTCCGAGTCGACTGTTTCAAACAATTTTTTGGGGGGAAATAAAATGTTATTCATGTCATCAAAAGGTTTTTAATATCAAGAGAAACTTTTCAGTTGGGTGTCCACAAACTTTTGACTGGTAGTGTGTGTGTATATATATATATATATATTTTTCAGATAGCCTTGTAAGTACACCTTTATTGAAATCGTTCCCATGGCTGGATCTGGAAGCTGTCCCAAGGTTGTGATGGACTTTAACAGGAAACGTGGCGAACACGTCACACACACACACACACGACACTGCTGCCGAACTTATTAACAAATTCAGAAAGACTGGAAGTGGACATCCATGAGTGACGTGGTGCTGGCAGACGTGGTCCCCCTACATATGGAGACACCCTGTATAATGCTTTTTAATAAGAAGAACCCCATAATTCTCACAGCTTGATTCTGAGCAGCATAATATTACCCTTGAATGTGTTGGAAAGCACACGTGGGAGTTCGGTATCCGGGTCTCTTGCCACATTAACACTGATCGCTTTAGCTAGTCTGATAAGCACACAGCTTCTGCTGCAAAACTCACTGGGTACTACATCCCTTTTCAGATTACTCGCAAATTGGTCTGTAATAGAATCGAAGCTGTTGTTTCTGTTTTGTGACGTCACAAACATGAGCTTGTTTAATTTCAAGGTTTTTTTTCATTGCAAACTGCACAATCTGTTTAGTTAACTCCTATAATAACCCCCCCCCCTCCTCATAATATCAGATATTGTACCTTTTTTCTCACAATATTGTGACACTTTTCTTGATGTATTAACATTTTTCTCAAAATATTGCAATTTTTTTCCTCATAAAATCAGATGCCTTTTTTCCTCCATATATGGAGACTTTATTCTAGAAATATTGGACATTTTTCTCGTAATATCAGATAATATGCCGATTTACCTCTATATATTATATGAAATATTACAACTTTATTTTCTAAATCTTATATTTTTATTTTTCAAACCGCAGCTTTAGTAACAAGCCCACAGGAAATAACCCAGTGTAAATCCTCCACACCGATAGATGTCAGTGTGCACTGTACGACTTCTTCGTCATATATATGGCTGCATCCTAAACGGCCGATACATTGGTCACGCAGTGCACTATACACGGTTCGGAACCTATTGTATTACACCCTAAATAGTGCATAGGGAAGGTGCATAGGCTGCGTTTGTGACTCTACACCTACGTTGATTTTTGAAACAGAAGCTAGCTTGGCTTGTCGATGATTTTTACAGTATGTTGAAGAGAGAACTTGATATTTCTTGTCATTTTATCCATAGTGTTCTTTTACTTCATATTTGACCAAGGATGTTTAAAACAAAATGGAAGGTTAATTTTGCGGATTAAAAAAAAACAAAACAAACAACAAAACAAACGAGATAGCAACACAAAGCTGTGCAGGCTAACTTCTTAGCTTAGCTTAGTTTAGCTTCGCCGGAAATCTATTATTGTTCACTGTTTAACAGGAAGTCAGCTCTACAGCGTTGTTTTATATTCAGTTTAATGTCGGAGGCTATATAATTGAAAAAAGAAACGAGGTTAGCTCAGTTGACACCGCTAGCATCCTGGGTGCATTCTCGGTGCATATTCAGCTACCCTGCTAACATGTAGCTAACTTTTATATAATCTAATGTGAAGCTCAGTGTGCCGTGCTAAACCAGGGGTTTACAGTACACCTGTAATCCAGGTGTACACCAACACGGCTTGAAATATCATGGCTAATGTCAATGAGATGCTTTTAATAGCTAATAAACACGACTCGCTTGTATAGTGTAAATCTCAGTGCCACTTGTTTTTCTTCCAGTTGGTGTATTGGAAACTTTGGCCGTCTTTGATAGCGTCAATGAACGTTCATTTCCCCTCGACGTGCTAAGACCTTCTTGTCAAATCAATAATGAGCAGCGCGGTGAGTGACGGCTTTGCCCTTTTGTTACCCACGTGATCTGAAGGCATCCACCCACGTGACTTGCACTGATTACATTTAAACCGTGCACGTGGGCTGGGGTCTGCCTTTGTTTACCTGTGTCGTCTCACCTGTCTTATCTGCTAACCCAACTCAAACACGGGTTTATTTATTTTTTTAAACGTTCTGTTGTAGACTCAGAGGAAAAGACGGACGACTTCCACTTCGTGTTCACGACGCAACAGCAAAAGGAGCAGGACACAAATGTCTCAGGCCTCGATGGAGACCATCGATGTTCTAGAAAGCGACAGGTTAAGCAGTGAGTTTACAGAAGTTTCTCCAGGTGTGATAATGTGCTGGTTTGTTGGTACCTCCTACAGTAAGTGTACAATACAAAGACCTGTGGTGTGTCTCAACCAGTTTCCCTAGCTCCCTAGGCTGAGAACCAGTATATCGTGTACACGAGTTTGGGCACTGGTAAGGACCCTGGCTCACTGCACACTGGGACACTGATGACTCAACTTCCTGTGACATGGCTATGTACTCCTGTTGTAAAGCATCCCTGAAAAGTCAGGTGTAAATTTGTTCGCTTGAAGTCATGGTACTTCAAGCAGGATTGTGAAGTAGCTAGTGGATTTTATTTATTTAAAAAGTGAAAAGCTGCTGCTACGTGATGGACTGGATGAGTGTGTGTGAACCAGTGGGGTTAAAGGTGTTCGTATTCAAATGGTATTGTGTGGAATGCTCTGAAATGTCATCATGATGCACTGTTAAAACGCAGGGCCTTGTATGGTAGACATTCAACGTGAGCGGAGTTTAAAAGCCTGTATAATTATTTACGTTTACCAGCAGATTAACCGATTAGCGTCAAGGTCACAAAGGTCAAATGTCTGGAATGTGTAGCTGTTTTTTGCATCCTTACTACTTCAGTTGCTTTCATCATATCTGAAATGTATCTTCAGAGTATTTCTGGCATGAAAATTGGTAACAGGAAGGGCTACACTTGTTTTTATTAGGTTTTCGTGTCTGAATGCTGCCTTTATTCCAGATCATTATGTATTAACCCAATAGAAATGGGCAGATCAGTGTGTGTTGGGTATTGGGTCAATTCTTACTACTCCTTCTACCTTTTCTTTTCCTAGGTGAAGAGGTGGTAGACTTAACCTGTGAAGGGTCCGAGCCGGCTGTGGTTGATCTCACGAATAATGACTCGGTCGTGGTGAGTTGTTTGCTCTTTAACAAAAAAAGATCCATGATTTTGTGTCTTCTATTAAAATGGATTTCTTCTTTTTTATTTTTTTTAATTGAATGCTTGTTCCCTCCTTCTCCTGTTTACTCATTCTCATCACCGTGTGAAACCCAGCTTGTGGATGATGGTAATTAATCTTATTATTATTATTATTATTATTATTATTATTATTATTATTATTTTATGTCCTTCTAAAAACTGCTATTCAGACATCTTGCTCAGATAAATGAGTAGATGAAACGCAGTATTCAGATTGACGGACTTGTTTTACGCAACATTCGATTGGATTTTTATCTTTTAGTCTTTTGTGTCATGTCGTTCAGTCATGTGGTGATGAGAATTAGTCACATGGTGTTTTTGCTTTGGAAGGTGCGCAGAGCAGACGTACACAGGGCCCGGAGAGTTACGTGCTGAGCAGCGATGACGAGGAAGAGCCGAGTCAAAGTCTCAGTCCAGCTCTCCTGTCGTCACTACACGCGAGCGCAAGAGCCAGGTAAAACTCGCCACGTCAGGACTTTAAAAATGGTTTTTAACCTCTGGTGCTTATTGTGTTCTTTTTCGTCTCTTCTCTAAAATGATTAGAGCCTCTGTCTTTTTGGCTTCACCTTCATTCGCCTCGGAGGAAACGGTCAATTTGAAAAAACGTAAAAGATAAAAAGCATGGTTTTGTCTGCCCTTTTACAGGTCTACACCTGGAGCGGTTAGCTGCCCTGTGTGCATGGATGCTTATGCAGAGGTAAAAATGACCAAAGTCAAGTGAACTACACCAGGGTTTTTCCATTCAGCTGTCTTTTATGGGTTTTGTAAAAAAATATTAATTTTTTTTAATGGTATAATTAAATGTTGCTTGAGGTAGTATTTTTCTATAGGCGTAAATAAAGGGAAAATAAAATGGTGATGGAAACCATTTTATTTTAATTTTTTTTTTTCCCCCAAGTACATGATTACGGTAAATACAAGTATCCAACCGTTTCCTAATCCTCATGCTACTGGATTAAAATGGCATACTTCAAATACTTTAGATTATTTTAATAATAGGTCTCGGATTTGAAGCTTGGCTTTTGGGGGGGGGGAAATAGTTTGAGAGCATAGTATTTTTGTGGAATTTTTAAAATTAACGAAGATCAAAATGTGACAATTTTTCACAGCCTTCTTTGCTCATATTTACCAAGGGTGCCAATATTAGCAGAGGACACCGTACTGTCGAGTTTAAATAGCTTATGTTTTATTAGGTTCACAGCATGTAGCAGATCCCTCCATCAAGAGCCTTGCGTATATCAAAAACACATCCTCATGCTAGTTCACTAGGTCATGGACTAGAGTCCCAGTTTTTTTTTTTTTTTTTTTTTTTTTTTTTTTTGTGGCACAAGTTTGAACCAGTCGTTTTTCTTTTACTTGCATTAATTAAATAATATGAAAAATAAGTGAGCTGACACAAACCCATAGATCAAGGGAAATAAAAATAAATCATTCAATTACGACTAAAGAAATGGTGCCGCACGAACAAATGACCGATTGGTCCGTCTTTGCATAGCCGAAAGCCCTTAACAAATGCTTGAGCTGATGGAAGATTTAGCTCTTGATTTATTATTATTCATCTTGTATATTAAATATTTTTATTGGCATAGAAGTGAGTCCAAATATCTTCCACTTCTGCCTTTCAATCTTTACCCTGATTGTTCATTTCTTGCTCCTACTAGCGCTCACTTGTACTTCTATAGAGTTTAGTGGGTGTCGCTTCATGCACATGAGCCGTGTCAGGAGCGCACTTTCGCAAACAAACGTTTGTAAATGCAGTGGAAAAGTTTAGTTCAGTGTAGCTTGCGCAAACATCTACATACGTTAAGACTGATCAAGGAGGCCTAATGGATGAATCTAAAGCTACCAGTGGTACAAAAACTGCTTCTCACCTGAAACCTTTTTATTGTATATATCTATATATCTATATCTATCTATATATCTTTTCCAGATCATTGAGAGCGGACGGCTCATGGTCTCCACCAAGTGTGGCCACCTGTTCTGCAGCCAGTGCATCCGCGACTCCCTCGCCCGGGCTCACAACTGCCCCACGTGCAGGAAGAAACTCACTTATAAGCAGTATCACCCCATCTACATCTGAGACGGAAGGAGACATTGAGGTTTCACTGTCCTGTGTAACCAGACCTGCACTCGTACAGTTTATCTGTCTCTGCCAAACTCCTTCCTAAAAGCTGGCACTGTACTGTACATCACTTGAGCTTTTTAGTATCATGCATTAGTGGGTTAATATCCACAAAGGTAAAATCTGATCAAGGACTCGGAACGAGAAAGCAGTTAAATTCTTTGTAAAGTGTTGCTCTTAATGTTACGTTCATGCACTAAAATATTGGTTCCTAGTGTGACATGTGATGTCCTTTACTGTATTTCACGGGAATCTGTAGCCAGAGCACATCTGTGTGTGTGTGTGTATATATTCTTAGGATGAAGCAAAAAATAAATGCTTAAAAATGATGCACTCGGCTGCTTTCTACCCAGCTCGCTGTCATTATGCCATGTAGGACCCGCCATGCCTGTGTTTCACCGTCAGACGGACCGAATTTACCATCTGCTTTTAGCTAATCATTGCAATCTGTTGAAAGAATTGTGCAGTTGGTCTGTTCTTCCATGAATACATTCACTGTAAATATTTGTATGTATGACATGTACAAAGATCTAGTAAGTTAATAGTAAGGAATGTGTAAGCTTCTTCTAATAAAAGATTACCTTGAATGCTTTCCTTGGGTCAAATAAGATGGAACTGACATCAGAACAAAATCAAGACAGGGCCTTGTTTATAAAAAACAGATTAGCCATGTCTTCCTTATTTACGGTACAGGAAGTGTGTTTATCGTCAATATCCGTCAACACTGGTGGAGTCACTTTACAAGGGTAAATCTCGAAGTATTTTAAAGTGTGCCTTCCCCATGACCCCCACCCGTAATACTAAACGTCAATAAATTAAATGCTGTAATGTTTGGGGACGTCTTCCTGTGACGGTACACAAGTGCTAACTTCTCATGGGAATGACTAAAACGCAACAAATTAATAATCGAATTGCTAAGTACACCACAAAGGTTTCAATAGGAACACATTTGCAGTGTTTCAGGGTGAACTTTTCCTTTTAAACTGTTGCCCACACCTTCAGCACTCAGCCGTGTGTCTGCTTGGAAGTTCCACAAGATGGCGGCGTGTGTTGTGGGGAAAGGAAATCGAGAGTATTCCTGTTAGATTCTAGCGCGTGTTAGACTCAAACAACCTCCATCTGGTTTTTCTGTTAATTCTTCTGCTCTCAAGATATTACAGTCCTATTATCAATTCCTATTATTGGTATGTATTGGAGGTAATAAAAAGGATACCTCTTCTGGTGAACCCTCTCCCCCCAAAACAAGAGAAACCGTCAAAGAATTTCTAATGGTTTCAACTACAAATACCATTACGAACCATTATCATTATTGGTCCTTAATGGTATCCACTGGACATAACATACCACCAGTGGAAGTTTAACAAATGACCAGTAGAGACAAACAGGGACCGTTACAGTTTCCATTACAATTCCCATTATAACCAGTTAAACCATTACAAGCTCTATGAGGGTTTCTATTGTTTTGTTTGTTTCAGCAGGGACATAAGCTGAGGTGTTTTGAACGATTGAGGTTGTAATTAAATCCATTCAATTCATACGAGCAATCAAACGAATAATTAGAGTAATAAATATATATATAAAACCTTGATAATGATGAGTGAGTTGTGATAATATAATAATAATATAATAATAATAGTGCATATGTGTGTATGCTTATATAAGAGTGACATGAAGTGAAATCCAGGCTTCTAGACTAGGTCAGTGCATCATATTTCCAATAGGAAGTGATTTGGGACGCGGCCATACTCTACTATCGTCTATAAATAACGTGTTTATAAATCGCAGCTCTCTGATTGGTTGAAAGTTAGGCGCGGGGCGGGGCGTCGCGCGGACTGTACAATGCAGTGTGACGGTACGGCTCGTGCTGCTGCAGGGCTAAATAATCAGTTAAGTGTAAGTTTAGTCAGAGGAGTCCAGTGCTAAGTCTTATTGTTTATTTGGTTGGAGTTTGGGTGAGTCGGAGTGTTGGGAGTTATCTCAGTAAAGAAGTAAAGGTTTGTCAGGAGCAGACACAGCGAAAGTAGAACAAATCTCTGGTCAAATCTCCAGAACCGAACTGCAGGCTTGTCGCCTCCGGTTACCGTGCGCGCGAGACTGACTGACAGCCAAAAATATCCCTCAGCGCCTGGTTTATTTACACATAACGTTCATTTAATTACAGAAAAAAAGAGAAAAAAATTGAAGTGTTTATTCCGTTGGTGCTCAGGCAGAAAAAAAAGCAGTTTGGATTGTTTTTGTGACTTGGATTTTGGATACTTCTGAATAAACAGGACCTTTCATTTGCCTGGAAAGATGTGAGCCTGGGATCTGATCAGGAATAAATTCTGAATAAATTCTCTCAGCACTTGGTAAGTCTTTATATATATATATATATATATATTTTCTTCTTCTTCTTCTTTAAAAAAAAAAAAACACATTCTGTTTGCATTAGAAATGCTAGTTTTGAATAGTTTTTTCATGACGAAAGTAAACAAACCTACTGGAGGTTAGTCTTCACATTGGTGTTGCTCATGTCTAATCCCCACATCAGTGGAAAACTTATTATAATAACACTATGTAATAATGTTACTGTATTATAGCTCTTTTTTTTGTTTTTAAAGGGCTTCTTGACTCAACTCCAAAGTAAAAATCTGTTACAAGTTACCTCTTTTTTTTTTCTTTTTTTTTTTTTAAAAAACAAACAAACAAAAAAAAAACTTTGCCCTGCATTAACAAGAAGATTTTCTTTACTCACTGAAAATGTGTTCATACTTTTCTTTTTCTTTTCTCTCTCTCTCTCTCTCTCTCTCGGACAGATTCAAGAAGCCTTTCCTACAGACATCATGGAGCTTCTGTGGATCGTCCTCGCTCTTCTCGACGTTATTTACATGACTGATTGTGCTCGAGGTGAGTGAACACGCATTTCTAGACGGTCTAGATCGACACATCGAGAATAAGGACG
Source organism: Ictalurus punctatus (assembly GCF_001660625.3). Taxonomy (NCBI): domain Eukaryota; kingdom Metazoa; phylum Chordata; class Actinopteri; order Siluriformes; family Ictaluridae; genus Ictalurus; species Ictalurus punctatus. The sequence continues at coordinate 1,410,592 of NC_030423.2, forward strand.
TCTTGACGCTTGACACGGAGTAGGATTCGGACTTTCGTGAATACGAAAGCGAGTTTATGTCAACGCGTTACGTGGGTCCGGTCGTGTTTCTGAGAGAACGCGGTGTGAACACTGTCACATGTGACCGTCGGGCGTTCAGGTAAACATGAACGGAAAATCCTGGATAAGGAGAAATATTCTGATCATCATCATGATCATCGTATTAAACACTAAATACTCGACGTAAATGTGAGAAGGTAAGTTTAGATCGAATCGAGCGTTCTTTAATCCCGAGAGTAAAAGCAATAAAACGTCGTCTTCCTTTTTTACGCAAGATTTACGCTCCCTTCCTGTCATATAGTCAGTAGTCTAAAATAAACGGCGCTGTATAGTCAAGTAGAGCGGAATGAGAATTTATTTCCTGTCCCTCTTCTACCTGCATGAGGTACGTTGAAATTCAACCATGCAGGCTTCCTTGAACGTCTTTGTCTCTGGAGTTCAAGACCAGGTTTGGAGCTGAGAGGCCTTCAAAGGTCCTCACTGGCTTTGTTTCACAGAATGCGATCCTCTCACATTAGCCAGTCTCCGGCCTTCCTCCCTTTTTTTTTTCTTCTTCTCTCCTTCCTCGAAACGAGCCATCGTTTCCATTTAGTGGTGGCTGAACGCAGGCCGAGGCTCCTGATGGGGAGATAGCACAGCTCAGTGACTCCACTCCGTCAGGGCTGCAGGTGAAGCGTGAGCAGCCGAGTCTCTCTCTCTCTCTCTCTCTCTCTCTCTCTCTCTCTCTCTCTCTCTCCCCCTCTTTTTTTTTTTTTTTTTTTTTTTTGCCCTTAGCATACGTCTCAGACTCAACAGTGAGGAAGGAGGGGGAGGCCAGAGGAAAGGACGGAAAGAGAGCGAGAGCAAAAGAATCCGAGCAGATCGGATCTGCGTCTCAGAACAATGTGGCATTCACGGTCGCAGGGCCGCAGTCTTCACGGAGACGCGTCTCCTAAAGTAAACAAAAAATGTCACAAGCAATGCGATTAGATGTAGCAGTTATGTTCGTTTACCACAGGATTTGGACAGATCAGCAGCGACTTGTTGCCCGGATCGTATCGGAGCACGTACCCGTAGGCACGCTTGATACGGAGAAGGGAAAAAGAAGCAAACGGACAAAAGTCTGACTTTATCGTGTATGACTTCAAGCAGTCGTCAGATGTTAGAAATCGGACGTCGCCGCTCATCTGGTGCGATTTGATACTTTTCACAGTTCCGTCAGTTTTTTCCCCCCCGCGAATTCTCACACCGTCACACGGCGGATTTCAGAACGCGGCGTTTCCAAATCGGTTCACGACGCCTAAGCAAACTATTTATTTATTGATACGGTCCAATAAAGCCGTTATATTAGACCTACATACCGTAGAACGGTTCTCATATCGTACAGATGGACACATCACTAGCTCGGGCGCCCGGGATAAGCAGATTTAGCGTCCGGGCCGCTTGTTTCCATTTATTTATTTATTTATTTATTGAAGCAAGAAATCGTAAAAAAAAAAAAAAAGCTTTACTTCTTATTGACTAGCAAAACAAACGTTTTGATTGGGCATGCCGTTCTATTGAATATCGCTTCACCTCAGCGGTGTAGTTGTAGTGCCTGCTCCTCGTTCTGAATCTCACCGCTTGTTGGACTACGCACGTCATCCGGCAAGGTCACGAGCTCTGATCCCGAGCTACCCAAGCTAGATCTGAATTAATGCGCACGGCTAGCTCACCACGTGTTCTTATATAATATTGGCGACCATTTTAGTGGGCTAGCTAAATCTCTTCACGATTCATTCTCTTTAGAACGTAATCGAATACAAGAGCGGTCAAATAAATGTTATATTATTAATTTTTTTTTGTTTTTTGTTTGTTTTTTTTGTTGTTTTTTTTGCGCTAGCCCACTAGGCAAGTGGAAGCTCCAGTGTTCGGCCCAGTTCGTCTCATTCTCAATCTCATTCCCTCGGCTAAAAATCGGTTTGCTAACATAATGTAATAAGGTACAGAGAGCTAGTTGGATAGTGTAGTGACTCGGTTGCTTAGTGACCATGAACGCCTGTTCTGTCCAGCATCGTCGCCGAGGTTTTTATTACGTTATTAATTTATTTTCGCTGTCGCCGCTACACGAACACCGATGCACATCATCTCAGATGACTAACATTTTCCGTTAGCTCTCGGCTCCCGTTGACTTGAGCTTACGCAACGCTTCCGGACCCGAGCATCTCCCGACTCCATCCGCTCGCCGTTCCTGCTAGCGTGAGTTTGTGCGCGTAGCGTGTATCCAAATCCCAACTGAGTCACGTTTTGGCAAACCCTACCAGAAGCATGTTTAAAAGTCCCACGTGGAGTTTAAGCAATTTGTTCACGCAGCAATAAAGCGAGCGTCGTCTCGAAGCAGAGTTTGTAAGACCGGAGAAGTTTAGAACCGTCTGTGTCCTGTGGATTTGAATCCAGCCGAGCTCGCCCGTGTCGCGCGGAGTGTCGCCGCGAATCGTTTACAGCCCAGTTTACAGCCCAGAGGTGAGAAATGGAGAGAGACACCGAGCGCGTTCGCAGGCGCCGGTCCGGTTTGTTTATGCTGATCTCGACCACCCTTGAGGCGAACGTTTTAAGGAGGTACAAATCACAGGCTTAGCAAAACACTCGATCGAATCAGTGAACTTTCATGTAAGACACGATTAAACGCCACGGGGGGGGGGCACGAGAATTGCAAAGAATGAATACGAATAAATAAATAGAGTAAAAAAGGTGAAAGCTTGACCGAGAGCTAGACGTTTGTTCACCCCATGTTTCCAACTCTCTCGCTTTCCCTCCCTCTTCCTCTCCCCTCTTTGGCCGTTTATCACTAGTGAAAAGCCAGGGGTGGGGGTTGGGGGGCGGGGGGTTCATTTAAGCGTGTTTAAGATACATGGTGTCACAGTTGGCAGCCCTCATTTATCTCCAGAGCTTTTACTTTAAGGTCTTAAGTTTGTCAAAACAGCGTGATCTCGAAAGCCGACTGTTAACGATTACGTTTTTTTTTTTTCTCCTTCTTTCTTTCTTCCCCTTCTTTTCTTTTCAATTTTTCACTTCTGGTCTGATGTAGTAGTGACTCGTCTCAGTCTGTTAACGTTGTCACGGTGTGCAACCTTACACCCTAGTAAACGATTAACGCAGAGGTTCGTCACAATAAATTCACTAGTAACGAATTTTTAAGAAAAAAACAAACAAAAAAAAAACGTAGCTTAGAAATAATATAGAATTAACTACAGGGTTTTTTTTTTTTTTTTTTTTTTAAAAAAGAAAGAGTGTGTTAATAGTGGTCACGTGTTACTCTGACCAGTCTCGCAACGCTAAGCACTAAGGAAATCACCTCTGTGTAATGTAAACGAGCGAAAGTAGAGCGCGTCGGGATCCCCCGGTATGACCAGGAAGTTGAGAGGAAACTGAGGAAGAACTCTGGTTAAGTGGACCCAATAAAGCAGTTATAGAGAGGCCAGATGCTGTTTACATAAGAGCTATGTTCATGGCACCTAGTCTCATTAGCAATAGACTGCAAGGGACATTCTTCAGTAATGAAGCGGAAAAACATTAACAGGAAGAAATCTGGTTTGCTGCACGGAGGAAATGTTGCCGTGAAGCACCGTGAAAGAGCAAACCACTGCAGATGAACCAGATAAGACGCCCAAGATTATGAGTTTGGGAAGTCATTTGGAATAAGTGTAATCGTAGGCCATGTGGGGCACGGGGGGGTTTAAGCAAGCGTTAAGAGAGTCCGAGTGGAAGCGATAGGAGGAGAGACGCACGGCGGCTCGCGCTTTTGATGGACGACGGCGGTCCGTCGGGTCGTCCGAACAGACGAAGGCTTCCTCCGCCGGCCTGGTCGCCTTGTGATGGCATGACGCCGGTACGGGATCATGTCGCTCCGTGGGGGAGGTTCGACAGACCGCTCGACAGAATCAGCCCGTACAGGCGGTTTTATTTCGTGATTGTCGCGTAAAACTTTTTTTTTTTCCCGCTCCATTCGGCGATATCGCAATTCCAGGAAATTGTTCGCAGCGACGAGACTTTTTTTTTTTTTTTTTCGGTGTTGCGTTCGTTTCTGCGAACGTTTTTATTTTTATTTTATTTTATTTTATTTATTTTTTTAAAACAACCGTTCAGCTTAATTTCCAGAAAGTTGATGGAGATGCTGTTCTTCTCGGTAATAAGGAGTCTCCGTGGAAGCCAGAAAGTAGAGTGAAACAAATGGTGTTAAATAAATAGATGGATAGATAGATAGATAGATAGATAGATAGATAGATAATAAACGGGAAACGAGAAGGAACGAAAGCAACAAACGGTTCTAAATACACAACTGGGAGTAAGTCAATAATAAAGCGATGACCGTAACTGGACATGAATACGTAAATAAATAACCATATAAACAAACAGACGATCAAAGCAAAACTTTATAGACCAAAGCTTTTCCATATGCGAGAACCATACAGCAGTTTCTCAGCTCTTACTCTCAAACGTTCCTCTCCCTCGATCCCTATCTCTCCCTCCCTCCCTCCCTCCCTCCCTCCCTCATTTGCTCTCCGTTCTTTACCAGTGTACAGGAATTGCTGTTAAGCCCTGACGCGTCAATGGCTCATTGTTGTGAGCTGGTGGTCTGTGTTTGTCCAGTCCTCTGCAGAAGAGGTCACGGGTCAGAGCGGACGAGCAGAGAGTGGGCCAGGTTAGGTCACATGCCTGACCTCTCACCAGAGGTCTTACAATAACATGTCAGATCTCCCCTGGTGTACGCCCGTGTGTCCTGGTTTTTCCGATATCGCCGTCTTCCTTCCGCCATTCTCTGGCTCTTTCGCGTCCGCCTCCCGCCCCCGCGCTCCCAGCTGTTCGTTTGGGCGAGATGCAGACGAGATGTTGAAAAGGCACGGTCCAACTGGAGACAGCTTTTCTTGTTTTCTCTGGGATTTGGCATGTCAGTTTGTGTCGAGGCCTGCTCGCCTCCAGCAGCTGTGTGTATGTCATGTGTTGGTGGAGTGCTCGCGAGCGGCGAGAGAGCGAATGCCACACCAGCCTCAAACAAAACAAGGCACGCACATGATTGATGGCCTTTACCTCGTACGCTTGCCCCCCCCCCCCACCCCCACCCCGTAAAGCGCTCCCTGTCGCCACGTAGTCTTTCACAAAAACAGTTTTGTCCTTCGCACAGCATAGTCCGCGAATTCACCGAGGTGAACGCAGATCACGAACAGGGGAGTCCGAAGTCAGAGCTTTTCTTCCAAACGCTTACCAAGGGCGCAAACCGAGCGAGCCCCGCGTTTTCAAAATCCGCCGCAGATCCGTCAACGTTCGGCCGGAGCCCTCTTCGATTCACGCGCGTCAGAAACGAGTACAGCTAAACGTACACTCCCGACAAACCGGTTTACGCAGCGAAAAACCAACACTCTGCGGTAATCCTGCGATGAGTCTTATTCGAGATCTAAGACCACTGCCCAAGGACCCGATCGGGTCGGGTTGTGCTGGGGTCTAAACTCCGTAACCCCTGAGCCGACACTTCGTATTGACTCGACGCGTTGATTTTTCAACCCTAGCCCTAGACGTCATCGTTTATCAGGGAGAAAGTGCAACAGCACGTTTCGGACACTACCGCGGGATCCGTCGATACGGCACGCTCGTTTGGACGGCGCCGGAGAAGCTCTTACAAAGAATTCATTTCACTTTTATACGCATCGCAGTGAAACGTTCTGCACGCTTGTGCTTCAACTCTTTAAGAGGTATTTCAGCTTCTTTTTTTTTTTTTTTCTTCCATTCCCCTCCCGTGTGTGATTTTTCCCGCAACACACACATACCTGACTTTTGGAAACGTAAACCGAAGAAAGCTATCGGCTCCAGAGCGTTACATTCCGGATGCAGCGTGTGTGCGATTCCCCTCTCGGCTATTTGCACACTGGTTTTTTTTTTTTTTTCTCCGTTCTATAAACATCGTGATGTATTCATCCATTCCAGGCGTATCCTTTTCAAGGCCATAGGATGCCTGTACGTCCTCAGACTGCACGCATGGCCGTTCCGATTGACCTTAATCGTGTTCACGGCGTCGGAACTACTTTTCTGCGCGCCAGGTGTTGTTTCTTTCATGCATGTCTACGTGCGTTAACGATGCCAAGCCACCTGCTTGTGATTGTTTTAATGGAAGCGTTTTGTCGTAATCCTTTTCTGTTTGTTTAATAGTTTTGAAGCAGGTTTGGTAATCCATTCATTTATTTATTTATTTTTACTCGGTACCTCGAGTATCAGTGGCTTCTCGTTTTTTTTTTTTTTTTTTTGGGTGGGGTGGGGGTGGGGGAATCATCTGTCGTCCCATTGAAAAGCATAGCCAGCTGTTGAGGTCAGGGCCCAGCAGTCGGAATGTGTAAAGTGTGTGAGAGTTGTGGGAGTGGCCCGGGCCCCCGGGAATCCGACGCGATGGCAAGCGTGAGTGTGAGAGCCGCGTAGATCTGGCACCGGTTCAGCTTTACCAGTCCACAAACACCGAGCTTATACCTCGGCCATGGGAAACACACACGACATCAGAGCGGCGGCCCTCTCTGTCCTCCAGCGCCGGGAAAGAACGTTCTGGAATGAACGCGCTTGCACCTGTGGGAGTCCTCATCTGCTGCTGGCTCCAGTCCTTCTCTCGTCCCCATGAAAGATCTGGCGTGAGATGAGATGAGATGAGCTCTCTGCAAACACGTGCCCGTGTCAATTATACCACCTCAAATTCATTGCCCAGTAAAGCGCGGCTCCGCACAGGGCCCGCGCTACACGGCTTCGCTTCGCTTCGAAACGAGGTCTCTCCGTTAGTTAAAGGGAAGTAACTGTAACGGCGGACGGCAGATCTGTGCAGCGCGAAAAGGGGCGACGTTCAGCATGTACTGACAGGTACAAGTGCTACGACGACGGATTCATTAGAGACAATCTTCCAGGATCGCTGGCCACGTGAGCGGCGCGACTTTCAATGGACACTTTGTAGGGCCTGGCCTCGGCTCTCGGGTCAGGGTATTCTTCTCCCGTGGCGCCACGATGAATACGAGGCGAAACCGGGGGGAAGGGAGGCAGGCGGGGCTCTGATGGAAGTGCTACATGTGTAATTTTATCCAGGTACCTCACGTATTCAGGGCCCCTCACGGGGGAAAAAAAAACCCCAGGGCTGTAAACGCCTACATCAAGAACGTTATTGCATCGCGTGCCGTTTTCCCGTTTCCCCCATTTAAAAAAAAAAAAAAGTCAAAATAACACGAGGCGTCTGAATATTTTATAGTGTGCATTAAGAGCATACGCAAGTCTGCACCTGGGACACGGCCCAAACGTCAAAACATCATCGCTCTACGGTATGCACAGCTGCCAATTTCTGATTTCAAGAGCTCAGGCCGGAATGTTCTCCAGCCCTCGCCGTGACCGAGCTAATGACTTCCCTTACGACTTCAAGTCCGTATGACCAAATGTCCCGCTCGAGATTATACCTCAGCATTAAGACGTCGGTTTGTTTGCACGTCCCGGCGCAGCGCGGCGTGTCTTTATCGCCCGCGGAACGCGTCGTCGAAACCTTTCCTGACGGAGACCCGCGCCGAGCGAACCGAGTTAGTCATGGCTGAGGCACGGCGTGGAATGTGGGAGGGTGAAAGAGCAAAGGAGTAAAGAAAGAAGAAAGAATCCGGCAGAGGGTATGAACGGCAGCCGAAAGTTCTACGTGCAGCAGAGAAATCGCTTTCTCCGGTCTAGCCTGAGGTAGCATCGCAAGCTAAGGCTAATTATACCGGATTAAGTCGTCGGGTCACGACTGTCGTCGTAGTGCCGCCTAAGAGGGAATGCGTTTTTAATAAACGCCCCGAAGTCGGGGCCCGCAGTGCAACAGGTTTAGCGGCAAGTGTTTCCCAAGATTAAAATAAGACCTCAGTTCTCAAACTTTTTAATAGTCAGGGGCCTCATAAAATGGGGGGGAAAATAACTACATATATTCCCAGACCCCCTCGGGACAGATTTATTTTTTGACAAACTATTTAGAACAATTTGGCTTGTTGTTTAAATTGCCTGTTAATCAGGATGGGAGAGTTAAAAAAAAAAAAAAAAAAAAAAATTGTTTTTTTTTTCTTTAACTTTTTCTATATATATATATATATATATATATATATATATATATATATATTCCCACCCATTTTTTTTAATTATTTTTTTTTTATTACAATTGTCATGACATTCCAGTTTGACATTATTTATAGTCATAACCGCTTTGATAATGTCGGGTCGTGAGTTCCACCACTGTAATAAAGTGAGAAAATCACAAACCACAAACCCCCCCCAGGCTCTTCCGCTCATACCTCGCGTGGAGGACTATGGAAATAAGCGAGGGTAGAGGGGGAAAAAAAAATACCGAGGAATTATACGTCAGTGGAAGTGAAGTGAAATACATAACCTGTCTCAATTTTACTGGAAATATTCAGGGCAAAAAAAAAAAAAAAGTACTCCAGTCAAAGTTTCTATCAAGTTGCTTTTAAATGAATTTAAGTATTACAAAGGATTTTTTTTTTTTTTTCAAAAAAAGTAACTTTTTATTATGTTTCGAAAAAATCTTCTAAGCGTCTACCCCATTTCGCCTGAAGACATGACTCCTGCGTGTCAGTTTAGGTATTCGATGTCGATAACACTCAAAGTATAGATACAGGAGTATCACGCGTGCTGTAAGTGGAGTAGCGGTACGGTAATCACTCCGCCGCCGGAAATAACAGATCTAAATAAATGCACGTTGGGCGCTCGGTGGATTAGAGCGGTGGTCACGTTTGATAACGCTCGCACATCCAGGGCTGGGGGGTCAATTCCCAACTCTGCCGTGCAGAGACCACATGGGTTCTCCCGCCTTGTGCCGCAGAGTCTCCTGGGACGGGCGGCAGGCTTCCCCCGACCCTGTGTAGGATAGGCGGTACGATGGATGGATGGATGGATAAATGTTCGATTTGAGGATTGGCTTCATAGTTAAAGCGAAATTTTCCCAGCCTCCTCATATTCCATGCTGTCCAGTTCTTTTTCCGACGACTGCGAGGCGCACAGAGGTCGACGCGAATGCGTCCAACAGGGTGACGAGTGGTGTAGTGTAGGGATGCCTCGATAGAGCCTTTAGCGTTATCGTAATAGCTTCCTTGTTTTTCCTTATTTGCAGAAATACCGGCCGTTCCTCGGACCTCGTATCACCGACTCTGCCTCGTACCTCCTCGAGAAACTCCGGCGAGAGCAAACCGTTGTTTATCTCAAGGTTGTTACTCGAGCACGGATAAAGCGCCGCTGTGTAAGCAGCTGAGGCCTTCCACTTAACCCGCGTGTCATTTCTGCAGGGCGAATGCAGCGCGTCGAGTAATCAAATATTGACCGTTGATTACAAGAGAGCGCTATTGCAGGTGCTAGCCACCTATCAGGACGAGACGCCGCGGCCCGCGTGCTGGATAAGGCCACGGAGGAGTGCGAGCAGCCGAGCACACAGCAGTTTTTATCAGCACACCGGAGGCAGCTGCGGTTAAACATTAGCTATGGAGATATGCCCTGCAGTCGGCATGGCAGACTGTTTGTTCTTCGTCTTGGTTTAGTTCGCGATACACATTTCAACTGCGAGTCTCTCTCTCTCTCTGTGTCTCTGTGTCTCTCTCTCTGTCTGTCTCTCTCTCTCACTGTGTGTCTCTGTCTCTCTCTCTCTGCATGTCTCGCTCTCTCTCTCTCTGTCTGTCTCTCTCTCTCTCTGTGCGTGTCTCGTCTCTGTGGCTCTCTCGCTCTCTCTCTGTCTTTCTCTCTCTCTGCGTGTCTCTCTCTCTCTCTTGCTGTCTCTGTGTGTCTCTCTCTCGTTCTCTCAGCGTGTCTCTCTCTCTCTCTCTCTCTCTCCCTCTCGCTCTCTCTGACGTGACATGTACTCGTTTTGAAATTTGAGCGCACTGGCACATGGCATCTACTCTTAGCTTTTCTTTTTCCATTAGCACATGCCATCTACTTAAAGACTTTTTTTCTCTCTCTCTCTCTCTCTCTCTCTCTCTCTCTCTCTCTCTCTCTCTCTCTTCTTCCCCCCGGCTCCTTCGAACTCTTGTCATCGCTCCCGTTTTTCTGCCATTTATCCTAATCCTCACCTTGACCTCCGTCCTAACCTCAAGCCATAATTTAAACCAAAAGGCACATCTTTCACAGCTATAGGCCACGTGATTTGGAGCGGAGTCGTTGGTGACGATACGGTAACAGTTCACGGGTTTAGAAGAACGGCGGGATTGTAAAAAGGGTCCGGAGCGTCGACGCTAAAGACGAGTGTACGGTCTGCGGTGCGGCGGGCGACCATTTATAGCCCTCTGTTTTTCCCACTTTGTTGTACACTAGAGATGGTGTGTGTGTGTGTGTGTGTGTGTGTGTGTTTATGTCTTGGTGGGGACCAAATGTCTCGACGAGGATAGGAATATCTGTCAGTTTCGACTGAACGTTGTTTAAAAAAACAAAACAAACAACTGTAGTGTTTATTTTTAAAAAAAACAAAAAAAACCTCAAATAGTTTCCTATTGGCTACGGAGGTTAACGTCGGGGTTAGATTTAGGTGCAGGCATAGAATTATTCAGCTGCTTTCTTAGGTCCTCACAAGGACAGTAAGACAAAACCGTGTGTGTGTGTGTGTGTGTGTGTGTGTGTGTGTGTGTGTGTTATATACTCATGCCCCACATTCCATGCCTGTGTGAGCTGTTTGTCTGAGCGGCCGAGTGGAATTAGCCTCCGGACAGCCAAAGGGCTCACACGCACGCGTGTTTCACCGCCAGTGTATTTGCATGATATAAAGCCGTTTCCTTCGCAGTTTGCACACGACAAAGTTCCTTTGTCCGTTTTATTATTTTTTTTTCTCTCTCACTTGTACAAACCAGAGATAGAACCTGACGATTGTACGCACAAACCGTCCAGGCCCGGACGCCGGAATGTCTTCATCTCCGACGCCGCTATCGTGGAGCCCGCTCGAGGTGAACGTTGCTCCTGGTCTAGATCTCGCTTTCGTGATTTAAAAAAAAACCAAAACAAAACCCTGCAGCAGGCACGAGTAACCCAGGTTGTGTGCACACTATTGATTGATTGATTTATTTATTTATTTATTTATTTATTTATTTATTTATGCCAGCATGTGACAAGAAGCTCGTCTTCCCGGCGGTTTTCCACCGCCGAATGCGGATTTGGGAATTCTCTCTCCATCTCCGTTTCATTTTTATTTTTTTTCAGGCTCCGATACATCTGGATAATTGTCATCCAGGCCCAAGTTTTCATCCATCGTGTTCCCATAAAAATCTTTATAACCTCTGGAAGTATGTTGTCCATTAAAAACTCCTCCAGGTTCTTGGCTTTTCAGCTTAAAAAACAAAACAAAACAATGCCTTTGAAACTATTTTTCATTGCTTTTCAGCACCGTTTTCCAGACTTTATTGTGATGTCTCTTTTCTTTTTTTTCTCCCCCCCCCCCCCCCCTTCTTTTAAAATTTAAAAAAAAAAATTCATACTCCTACCAAAAAAGACAGGTGCTGTACAAGACATTTTATGTCAGGGTTAATTCGGTATGACATGCGCTCCTTTGTTTCCAGTGAACCTGTGGCTGTTCTACAAGGTAGTACAAAAGTTTATGTCTTATGGGATGAAGGAAATCTGGACTAAGTCAGGGTGGTAGCTTTAATGATGTTAGGACTAGTCTTTCATTTTCTTGACACGTCCTATTACTCTAACGCACAGCAGAACTTTTCTTTTTTTTTCTTCCCGCGGGACGTTTTCATTTCAGGGCTTATATAGGACTGATTTCTAATCAGTTAGGTTATATCAGCAGGGACTGCGTCTTCAGTTTGTATTACCCGGAATCTTCCACAGGAACGAAACTTTACCTTTGACGGAACTAGTTTGATTTCGCTCGGCGGAATTTAACCTTGAACCTGCATCGCACGATTCGTGTTAACGTGCACTATTCACGGTGCGGGACTTGTAAACGCGTGTAAAGGTAAGCACAGGACGCCTACATATTTAGAAAAACAGTGCTAAATAGGGGCGTGAAGCAGTGCCACCTTCTGCATGTGGATCTGTTTAGTGCTGCACATATATCTGGATTTGGATTTGGATTTAAACTCGAAGGGGGTGTGGCCTAAACCAGAAGATTTCAGAAGCGGGTGTGGCTTACACCAGAAGATGTTCAGAAGTGGGTGTGGCTTAAACCAGAAAATGTTCAGAAGTAGGTGTGGCCTAAACCAGATGTTCAGAAGTGGGTGTGGCCTAAACCAGAAGATGTTCAGAAGTAGGTATGGCCTAAACCAGATGTTTAGAAGTGGGTGTGGCCTAAACCATATGATGTTCAGAAGTGTCCTAAACCATATGATGTTCAGAAGTGGGTGTAGCCTAAACCAGATGCTGTTCAAAAGTGGGTGTGGCCTAAACCATATGATGTTCAGAAGAGGTTGTGGCCTAAACCAGAAGATGTTCAGACGTGGGTGTGGCTTAAACCAGAAGATGCTCAGAAATGTGTGACCTAAACCAGATGTTCAGACGTGGGTGTGGCCTAAACCAGAGGTTTTTTTTGTTTGTTTGTTTCCTTTAGCATCATCAGATGTCTTGTGAACCTTTCTGGCAAGCTTTCTAAAAGAAGAAGAAGAAGAAGAAGAAAAAGAATAGCGCGCCTCCTGTTCATATCTGTATTTGTGTCTGTTTAAAACACCGTGTCGGTTCTTTCCGAATAAGGTGTTCGTATTTGGTTACATCCCTGGTGCTGATGGGGTAAGTTGGTTTCGTTTGAGTAGGCGGTGCTAACTTGGAAAGAATGCTAAATGCATGCCACAGTACTTGTTGTTTGTTGTTGTTGTTGTTGTTGTTATTTTACACTCAGAGGTGTATATGTGTTACGTTTGATTTTGTGAGAAAAGTGCGCTTCAGGCTCAGCAGGTGATCGACAGCCAGGAGTCTGAGAAAGGATAATCAGTTCTACTTTCAGGGTGAGAAAGGTGGCCTTGTTGCCTTTTCCCTCTGTTGATTAGTGCGATGCAATCATGAGTGTCTGCCTGTCTATGTAAACAGAATATATGATTTAACACCCTCCTTCAGGCATGTATGATGTAATCTTCGGCTTTGCGTGTCTACAGGGAGACTCGTGTTACCACTGAACCTCTTAGTAGGTGTCGAATTAGCGGTAATTAAAGGTAGAGAGATTTGTGATAGAGTAAAAGTGAGAATGAGAGCCAGATGTTTAGAACCTAAACATGCTCTTCATCCGTTGACACAACAGCATCTGGATCAGTCGCCGCCCTCACAGTTTTCAGCATTATAACAAATGCCATAGAAATGTTTTAGAAGAATGAGTTGTATTGTAGGGTAGCTCTGTGGTCTCAGTCCGTGTACATTCCCCTGCCCCTCCGAAAGGCAAAAAAGCAACTGGAACTTTAAAAGCTTTACGGAATTTGCTGACTGGCCAGCGTGGCAACTTGATCCGCTCAGCGCCCAACACCCTACTGGCTTCTGGTCCCAAGATTCCCAGAACAGTGTGTGTGCCTCTGAGGAGTAGTGGCAGGGAGAGCCACGAGCCAAACCACACTTTTCCCACCACTTGACTGCGTAAAAAAAATAAAAAAAGACCCCACTTTGTAACAATGGTTTCTGTGCTTTAGCTCAGGATGCCTCAGATGTTCATCAGTCAACTGCATGCGTTATTGAAGCTCATACAGTTATCCTTGTTTCCATTTCCAGTAATGGAGGTGTGGCCTATACTGGGTACACTCAGCAATGGAGGCGTGGCCTATACGGGGTACACTCAGCAATGGAGGCGTGGCCTATACTGGGTAATCTCAGTAATGGAGGCGTGGTCTATACTGGTTAATCTCAGTAATGGAGGCGTGGTCTATGCTGGTTAATCTCAGTAATGGAGGCGTGGTCTATACTGGTTAATCTCAGTAATGGAGGCGTGGGCTGTGCTGGTTAATCTCAGTAATGGAGGCGTGGGCTATACTGGTTAATCTCAGTAATGGAGGCGTGGGCTATACTGGTTAATCTCAGTAATGGAGGCGTGGTCTATCCTGGTTAATCTCAGTAATGGAGGCGTGGCCTCTGTGCTTGCTTGACTGAATGAAGGAGATGACGGATATAAATTTGCCTAATACTTAATCGTATCTCATTGCATTACATGTCATTTAAATCATATTGTAATTCTTTGGCTGCTTCTGTATCTTTCTTCCATCGGGTCACTGATACTGGACACACATTGTCTTGGTAGGAGAGAGTCACATGCCTGTTAGGAGATTATGTATATACATTTCATCGGCTAATTTCCATTAAGCCCACATTAATACAACGGAGAGTGACTGAAGAAGAAAGACTAGTGTAAACACATCCAGCCCTGAGCCTCAGGCTAGTGTTAACTGTCATGCTTAGCAATTGGTAGCAATTGACCTATTGACGGCAAGGGAAACGGGTGCTCTTTACCTGTCTGGAAGAATCGAGTGTGGCGTGTGCAAACGGTTATTGTTATCGTTCTGTCTTGTCACCCGAGGCAACGAGAGAAAGTGCACAGGGACCGCTCTGATGGAGCTTGGAGACCGAGCACACACCTTCCATGATCTGTAATTGACCCACTGAGCAGAAATGTGACTTATAGAGTACCAGTATCTGTACTGACGCCGTCCTTGGGCCCGGAATTATAGACCCTACGGACAAAGAGTGCTCCGCTGGTGCATTTTTTTTTTCAACGTCAGGTTAACAGACGTCTTAATCCTTCTATAAATGACACCTTGTCCCAAACGTCGCAGCAAGCAGTGTAGTTCTACTGAAAGACTCCGTTAATCCTGTGAAGAGAGGAGACGAATCGCTTGGCGCTCTGCACGGTGGTCTGTCTGGGATTTGCCATGTAGCTGTTGGCCCACAGAACCTCACGATGGCAACGCGAACCATCCCGAAACCCTCTCGCTCCAACACTTCCCTGTCGAGGGACAACCCTTACCCAATCCGCCATACTGTTTAGGAGACGTTTTCCTTTGCACCGGACCCGATTTTGGCTCCCCACCACCTTTTGGCCCACATTTGGTAAACCGTTTGAAATATCCGAAGCGTGTGGAACAGGGCGTTTAAGACATCGTTAGATCCTCAAACTCACCAGGGCCTGAAGTGTGCGAGTATTTACGAGTCGCGCAAATACTCTAGACATCGTAATCGATGGGCTTTAAGGAAACGATCATAACGGGGGGGAAACATGAAGGTGATTCGTCCCTCCTGACTCGCGCGCTCCAGCTTGGGTTTCATTTCTCTGCAAGGTTGCAGATGCGAGAGTGCTCATGTAATCCCAGCCCTGTTGTGTCAGCCTGGGAAATCATAGCAGGCAAATCCAGATGGTTTGAAAGCGGATCGTAAATCATAGCTGGAATTCATTTACACTCCCGTTCACGTTTTGCCCGGACCGCATATCATCCCTACAAACACCGATTCGTTCCAATCGCTCCGGCGCTAAGACGAGACTCCACGCATGTAACGTCTTCGGTACTTGTAACGTCTTCGGTACTTGCTGTAACGCTTTGCCGCGTTGTGTAAGAGTTTAGCCGAGGACCTCGTCAGAAAAGCGACTCGATTCGGATCTGTATCCGAACAACGTTATTAATAAATGTGCAAGTAAGTGGCTGTTAATATTGTTATTCTTCCATTTTGCGCATAATAAAGTTTGAATTGGCAACGCAACAGCGAAATTATTATTATTATTATTATTATTTATTTATTTATTTATTTTTTTGAGAAAACCCAGAGGAAGTCGAGCCAGGGTGAAGGATCTCCTCTTTTGTCACAGGCCTCTTCCTGGAGGTAAGAAGAAGGGGAAAAAAAAATAACTGGCACTTGAAGGAAAGTTTAATCAAAGGTACTTTTGAGCCCCGGAGTGTCTCCGGTGATCGCGAGGTTGCCAAGAAAAATATTTCGCATTCGATTTCTTTACGAACAAATGGCTCTATCGTTCTGGCTCGATGCTACGTTCAGACTTTTAAGGACAAACTTTCATTAAAGCAGATATACTGTAGAAAGTCCTGGCAAGGATCTTTCACTTCGGCTCCTTTTGGAGAGTTAAAAGGGTGAAATGCTACTCATGTTGACTTCTTGCTGGATCCTGGCCTTTCTTTCTTTTTTTCCTTTTCCTTTTTTTTTTTTCTCTGCCGTTAGTGGACATTCCAGACATGCATGTTTGGCTACCTTAAGCCAGCAGCCCATAAAAGGCTAACGGAGATATGGGAGGCTGCATCTTTAAGACAGAATCCCCAGCGCAGAGGGCCAAATGGAAAGAGACGCCTGCTAATGTATCGCGCCGCAGGCTGTGGCGCAGTCAGCTGCAGCACAAGGGAATGTGTTTAGGTTAAATGGACAAAACAGATTGCCTTTAAAAGACTTAGCCCTTCGGTTCTTCCCCTCCCTGCTCAGCCTTAATTCCTTCTCCACACACACACACACACACACACACACTGCAGCATTTGACTGGGTTTGATATATAAACCTTACTTGTTTATCCCCCCAAAGACTCACTGATTTGCTCGATTTAATCCGGCACAATAAAAAAAAAAAAAATCTTCATCCTGTCATGCCCTCCTGATATTTCTGTCTCACATTCCATTTGTGAGGGAGCGGTGGAGGGGGGGGGGTGTCTTTTTTTTTCTTCTTTTTTTCTACGGGTATCTCCAGAGAGCTGTAGATCGGTTTGTCCGTTAATCGGCGCTGTGCTGGGACGCAGGCAGAAGAAGAGAATCGAGAGCAGCTCGTGAAAGCGTGGGGCCTTTTTTTCTTTTTTCTTTTGTTTTCATCCGCGCACCTCTGATCTGTGAAACGCGCCACGCTGTCAGCCCCTGGGCCCCAGTACGGAGGAGAAGCCTCGGGTCTGACCCGCAGGCCTTTCCCGAACAGAAGGCCGGGAGCAAAACGCTCGTAAATCTGCCTGAAGAGTGGGCGTACAGCCTTCCAGAGAGAATGAGAATTCAATCTGGGGGAACGGCACACCAGGAAGGTTTACTTGAGGTTCGTGTCTGATGAGAAAGCCATTTGCCGAGAGAAAGAGGGAAGAGGAGAGGAGGGTTTACATCGGATTCCTGACTGTGACTAATTTCTTTTTCACATTCCGAGCCTCCATTTGTCAAAATGTCAGCTAGCCGCTTCCTCCTGAGAGAAACAGTAGTGTGATGTGGTCAGTCACGCTTATTAACTTAGCGGTGCCGCGCTCACCTTGCCGCGGGTCCGACAATCTTTGTGTGTGTGTGTGTGTGTGTGTGTGTCAGTAAATGATTGCTTTCTCACAGCACAGTTTAAGATCTTATCCAGAACTAAATAATAGTCATTTTAAATGTGGTTTCGTTTGTTTTTTCGAAAAAAAAAAAAAAAAAAATTTCCCCCGGTTTTCTTTTTTTTTTTTAAATATTCTTTATTCAATTAGTTGAAATGTGTGCGTATTTATTTTTATTGCCGTACAAGCTACAAAAATACTGCTTATTAATCCCAGTTGTGCCTTTAATTAAGCATTAAAGTAAAAAAAAAAAAAAAAAAAAAAAAAAAAAAACGCAACCCAACTGTGCCGTACATGCAAAAACCGTTCCTGTGCAAATCTCTTTTCCAGTCAAACACTCAGATGTATGAGAGAGATAGAGTGAGGCATTAGACTTGTATAAACAACGGCTATAAGTGACCCCCCTTCTGCCTTAAGAGCAATAAGTGTAGACGGTATTTACAGGTTTGAACCTTTTTATAACCACGAAGGAGCCACCAGCTAAGGAGCGCGCAAACGGCGTAGCCTCCGTAGAGCAGCAAGCCAGGGAGACATGGCTGGCTGACAAGGGACTGTGGTTACAATTTCCCTGCAGACATAAACAGTGACACTATCAATTTCCTGCCTTGAGTCTCTTAACAGCGAGTAAGCAAGGCCGTGCGTGGGCCAGGGGAAACCTCTTTCGCCGAGCCGAGCCAAGGCTACTTAAATCTAAGCCTAGCTCAACACCCGTGAGATCCGGTGCGCCGGTCGGAGAGTAAGGCCGGTTGTAATGCGTTCAGTCGGAGACGGGAACAAGCGGCGGGTTTTTAAAGATGTAGTCCTGGGTATTTATATTAACCACATCGCCGAGGCTCTCCGGTTGCATCAATCTGTCAACAGTACGTTAGGATTTGAAAGAGGGTACTGTTTCCAGAAGAGCGACAGATTAGACGGTGCCGCGTGTCCGAGGCAATAAAGCTAGATCGCAGGTCTGTTACGTCTAGGAGTCGTTAGGAAGAAGAAACTTCGAAGGACTGGCCTGCTGTCTATATATCGCGATGCACCGGGAACCTTTTACGAACTTTCGGAATGAAATACGTGCGAGTTCGTGTCTTTTGATGATCGTCTACACTGAAATGAGTAACCTAGCTCGTAACCAGTCAGCTCCGTTTGAATACCGGGCATGAAAAGCGCACGTGCGCGTGTTATTGCGCGTCGTTGGATGATCGGTGTCGTGGTGTATGACAAGATACGTGATACCGGTATCCGTATCAATGCACCAGACCGGCAGACTCCTATTAAGACAGACGTCTGATGCTATTCCAGTCGACATAACGAGACGTTTTGTGAGATCCGGCAGACGATAATCGAACGCACTCGGTGTGAAATCTATCCTCAGGTCCCCCCCGTGTTTCGGAGAAGGTGGCGCATCGACAGACGGTGCGGGTCGGACGCACCATGAAGCTCCAGTGTCCAGTCGAGGGTGACCCGCCGCCCCTGATCATGTGGAGCAAAGACGGCCGCAACATCCACAGCGGATGGATGCGCTTCCGGGTCACGCATCAAGCGCTGCGCATAAAAGAGGTGGAGGCCGAGGACGCCGGGACTTTCAACTGTAAAGCCACCAACGGCTTCGGCAGCGTCAACATCAACTACACCCTCGTTGTGATCGGTGAGTCTTTCCTTCTGATGGTGTACGTGTCTAGGGCTGGACGATATATATCGATATACCGTCGATATCGCGATAAACGATTATCCGATACACTTTTCCGAGATATCGTCGGTATGGTGACGTCTTTTTTTTTTAAACCGTTACAGACCGAACGGAACTGAACGTCAATTCCACGTGATTTTTATTTCCGTAGAAAAAAATCCCGTCTTCCGTAAAACTCAGTTTAACGGCTGTATAAATGTCAGCCAAAGTCGTACACCGCCATGCGCATTGTGTATTGTAGAAACGTCCCCGAGTGTCGTGATACGATATTTTTGTGTCATATCGCCCAGCCCTGTGTGTATGTGCGTCTGTCTAAATGCAGTATGATAACCGAAAAACACTTTTTAAATGTCCTTTAAATAAATATCCGACGTTTTAACGTACACCCTACGTTAATACGTGTTAATACTGTGATCCCGTGAACCCGTCTGAAACTCTACGACGTTTGATCGAAGATGGCTTTTGTAACTCTGTTTTTTTTTTATACTCCAGCTTCGGAGTATTTCGAATACGATCGTATGTATATCGCTATTCAGCAGACCTGTAGAGCCTCTCATCGCAGCCTCACCGTTCCGGCCGACCACGGCTGACTTAATCCCGTTAATAGGCGCAATTCTTATTAAAAGACTCGACCCGGGTCTGCGTGATCGTCACGGGGAGCTCGGCGGTCGTCGCTCGGGTGCGAAATCCGCCGGATGACCTCGTCTTGTTTTTAGTAAAAGCGGACGGTGTCGCATGAGTAAACCGGCTGTCCGCCCAATTAATCCAGGCCCGATTTGGCCCGGCTCCCCGTAGAGAACCTGAGCGAGTCTCGTGATCCTGTAAGCCTCCTCTCCGAACTCTCCGAGCACATGAACCCTGATCCCTGTGGAGAGATTTTGAAACTTGCCATTTTATTCAAAATACAGCCTGAAACATGAATCTCCTTTTCTCTCCTACCCCCCCAGGCTATTAAATCAACCAGGGAAACGGCGCGTACAGTCCATGCTATAGAGCAGGACGGTGGTTTTGGGGTTTACGGTGATCTGTGCTATCTCCTGGACCGGATAACCTCTCATTTGAGGGCGGAAAATGTCTATCGAAAGCAGTGCCAAGTCTAAATGGAGAGCCTCGCCGTGGGCCTCTCTCAGGGTCAGTTTTATATTAGCCAGGCTGAGTTAATTATCCTTTTATTTTGTTCTCAAATAAGTCTTGTGTAATGTAAGACAATAGGGGCTGAGCTGTGGGTATCGAGCACATCCTCACTAGCGACTAGACTGTACTGCGCCATACAGTGGATCATTAGCAGTCTCTTAATGTCCTCTGTGGTAATAAGTAATACGGCGCAGCCCACTCAGAGTCTTTCCTGCCCCATCTTGCTTCTCTCCCTCCCCCCGAAACTATCCGTTATAACAGGAAACCTTTTTTTTTTATGTTTATATATATATATATATATATATATATCACTGAGAAAACCAACCAAGTATCAGCTGAGAAAATGAAAAACTCGAGTGTCTTGCGAGGCTCGAGGCTTTTAATCCCCCCCCTCAGGAGCCTCTAATGGATCGGAGATTTTTGGGGCAGCTGCCACGATGACTTCAGCTGAGCAGCTGCACCCGCTGTGCCTGGGCGCCCAAGTTGCACCAGGACGGCTTTGATGCACCATTATTGTCTCCGCCATGCTGGTTAGTCAGGGCCCTTGAACTCCATCTTGTTCCATAATGTCTTTGTCGCACCATTTCGCGTGGATGGGGTGGGGAGGGTGTAGAAGGACGGGGCATCTCATTATGCGCAGCAAATGTCTCATAACGATAGTAACGTGTGACAGTTTTGACCTTGTGGGGAAAATTGCTCCTTAACAACAACAACAACAACAAAAAACCAACCCCCCCCCCACACACACACACACACACACACCCCCTCCCCCGAAAATGAACTGTTTTAAGTTACTGAGGTTAAAGGTTAGGGGTAGAGGTGTGTGCATATTTTTTATTTACCGATATTTAGCACGCAAGTCAATAGCCCAGCAAAATAGAATCACTAATAGTTAATTACTCAACTATTAATAGTTGCTGGTTTGAAAGCCGCTCCGTCGCAGAGAAAAGAGTCTCTTTTGTTCAAGTGTAATGCAGCCCCGATACAGTGAATTCGCTGATTACACGGAAAAGCATTACGAAAGGATTTGGAAAGATCCGGGTCGCTTCACAGGCGGCCGGTATATCTTCCGCGTCTTGCCGATATCGGTCCAAAGGCGAAGCGTAGAAGCCTCAATCTGCAGGTGTTGACATCTGTGTTGAATCATAAGAAGGGAAAAAAACTGGGAAAAAAACCCCCCAAAACACGCACCAAGACTGATGTTCGGCGTGTTTTCAGAGTCGCGCTACTGCTTCATTTTTCGATGCATGTGCAGATTTATTGTTTTTTTGGGTGGAGGCAGAATAATGATGTGGGTTTGATTTGCAGAAACATGACCTGGACCTGGACTTGCAATAACTAAGGGACTAATAAATTCCCCCAGTAAAAAAAAAAATATCAGGGCTATCTAAAACTTGACGTCACGCAACATGACCACGAGCCAAACGAGGCTAATCGAATCAATCAGTCGACTCCGTCAGGGAAAAGAAATAATAATAATAATAATAATAATAATAATAATAAGTCAGTGTTTTAGATTGGATGAGTCCCAGCTGAAGCGGAACATTCAAGAAAGACTCATCTCATCTTAGAAAACGGACCCGAACGGAGCAGCTGTTCTCAGAGGAACGCATCGCATCAGGTCCTCACCGATGCGCTCACACGAAATAGCAGATCGTGTAAGGTATGGTTTATTTTCAATACGTGACCCTTCAGTCCGGCGAGGGAAGTCTGGATTTCTCATAAAGATCCGGATAACGTTCCAGGAGCCAGAGTGATCCAGATCGCCCCACGATCTTTCTTACAGACTAATAATAATGTTGTTGTGGAACGACACATCCGCTTTGGCCGTGACGGGAGGGTTGGTGTGCGCTCGCTTACATGAAAGGCATTTAAAGTAAAGTGCTGCCACATTTTCAACCGTCGACGCATATTCGAGTAATAAGGCAGGAACGTGGCGGTGGAAGTCGATCCGTGCCGTCCTGCGGGTCTGTGGGTGGTCTCGGTAATTAGTTCAGAACCTCGTCCGTTCCTTCTTTTGATATCTTCGCGTCCTCGCTCACAAGAAGAACATCGGCACCTTTTTTTTTTTTTTTTTTGCCTGTCTGCCCTTGCTCTTTAATTACATTTCATTTAGATGAATATAAATATTTTTCCTCTGTTTTATTATATTCCACCACACAAAAGCTCCCCTGTTTGCATCTGCACTGAAGTCAGGCCCGGCGAAGAACACTGAAGGATTCCGGTGTTTCTCCATCCGACATCCCGTGGTTTTTTAAAAACGTTTTTTATTTGTTTCATTAGGGTAGTTTGTTTGTTTGTTTGTTTGTTTGTTTTAGTGTTCGGCTCTTCCTCAACAACTTTCAGAACCACGAATTCTTGCTCTAGGATTTTATAAATATAAACCGCTCCGACGAGAAGGCCAGCCAGATAGGTCCTGGTAATCGTCCGTGAGGAAACGTGGAAAAATACCAACACGTGGATCCGTGTGGACTGGCGACGAGGAAGAGCTACTGCTTAAGCTCGCATCGCTACGCTCGCGTACCGTATACCGGCGCTCGCCCGTAAACGAAACACGACAACGATACCATGCAGCGATGTCACGATGAGCACCAAAGTACCGATCAGGTTAGCGGGGTCCGAGTCCTAGCGCGAAAATCCACAGCAGACGGGAACCCACACGGATGCGTCTTAAAATCCACGTCCGCGGAGGACGTTGTTGACGAGCTTCGTGTCTTATAAAATATCCACATACACGTGGAAAAAAGGTTTAGAGTCATGTTTTAAATAAATAAATAAACAAACAAACAAACAAACCCCAACGACGTGGTGTTTTTGAAGTACTGGGCCTGCATGTGCAGACCCCTCTGGGTTTTATGGCGTGGTGATCAAATGTCCCAGTGAGGACTGGAGCCCAGTGATGATAGGACTCATTAGTAGCCTTGCCCTTCTTCCAGCCAGATGGGAAAGACATTAGCATCCGTGCGTCAGTGACAGCGCCGGCTCTGGGAACCACTCGTCCGTCTTATAGTTCCCAGACTACACACCGCTCCCTGTCCTCCAAGCGTGATCCGTTTCTTTTTCCGTCCGCACTCCCTACACCCGCTCGTTCATGTCCTCCACGTTTGATGACAGATTTATTTCTCCCTACACCAACAAAGTATCCCTGTTTGTTTACCGATGCCCGTTTCCAGCGTCCGTATGTTATTCCAGTCTGGTTGTTCGGGCCAACCGGAGATAAGGTTTGTGTCCTTGCGCCAGCGGAGGAAACCGCACTACTTCTCGAAGCTGACGAGAGAAAAGCTAGCCTTTAGAGAGGGCGATCGATATGATCCCGATCGAGACAAGACCGTTCGGGTACAGTATCGCTCCGTGTTGCTTTCGGTAGCTCGTGCCAGTGTAAACCGGCTACTAAGAACAGAACAATGCGACCGAGATAAACGAGATTTTGAGATCTCTTTGCTCAGGAACTCGGCGCAGACGTGACTTGAAGTAATTGCAGAATTAAGACGTGTAGGAAGCTACAGAGAAGTCCCCGGCGATTTATAGTGATTTGTGGAGCTTGTTTGGGCCGTAGAAGCCGCCGCTCAGCCAACATCTGGTAGTGATCTTAATCCAGGAACACTGAAGCTTGAGATATCTAGTGATCTGTATGCAGGGTTTCCCTGAAGACTTCAGGATGCCCTGAGGTGGTCAGTCTGCCTGAGCAAGTTCATCAGTTTGTAGGTTCTACGCACCTCAGCAAAGAATTATTATTATTATTATTATTATTATTATTATTATTATTATTATTATTATTTTAATCTGGGAACTTTTAGTGCACATTTTGTCTACTTATTGTCTAAAAAAGGTTTTCATCCATCATCACGTATTATTATTATTATTATTATTATTATTATTATTATTTTTGGAGGGGCCCGACAGTTGATACAGAACAGTAAGATGTTGTAAGGTCTGATCTCTGATCGTATCAGACGTCTGAGAGCGGGCTTTATCAATACCTCTGTACGTCGTGGATATCCTTCACCTAGGTTTCAGTTTTGCTGGCGTGCTTGAAATGGGGTGAGTTTGGGAAATATTTTTCCCGGGAATGTAATTATTTCGAAGTCTTCCAAAACAAAACGAGAGGTTTTTTTTTTAATATTCTTTTATGTATTTATTTTTTGAAACACGGACTGTGCAAACAGACCCGAGATCTCGGAGCCGACACTCTCCCTCCGTCCTGTGCTGTTACGGCTGAATGTGCCGGGCCGCCGGAAACCCCGAAATTTCAAACATGATATCTTTGGAAGCGATTTTGTGAGAACGTACAACCAGAGCCGTTTTTTTTTTTCTTTCTTCTTCTTCCTCTCCTCTCCCTCCCTCTCTCCCCCACCCCCCCCCCCCCCCCCCCGTTCTGCACGGAATGCTCAACGAAGTCGAAACACGCCGAAAGCTCACGTTTCACGGCATTCATCACAGGAATCTTTTTGAGGAGAACTTGAAAGAAAGTCGTCCTCCTGCGCTGTCGGGTCGACGGACGTGACGGGAATGAGAAAGTCCGCCTGCGCTCTCCCTAATCTCTTTTTCTCCACGCACTCCTTGACACGAGTGTCAGATTCCACAGCTGTCTCGGGGCAGAACCTAAGAAAAACAGATCGCGTTCGCGGCCCGATCTCACGACCTTCGCAGGCTCCCTCGGAAACTTCCGATTAGATATTAAACGAATTTCAAAGCGGGTCGGAGGAATTAGATTCACGGAAGACGGCAGTGAGATATCCGGTGTCGAGTTACGCAATAAGCTTGGCTTAATTGCCATAAAATCGGAGTATCTCCTTTATTCCACCGGTCTTTTGCCATTTATATCTCTTCAGTACGAGGTGGAGAATGGAAAGGAGAAGAAGAAGAAAAAAAAAAGAAAGCTAACTCTGTTGGTTTAAGTGGAGAATAAGTATAGTCACGGAATTGGGAAGAACAGAGGAAATGGGCGTAAAGAGGGATACAAAGCCCTCCTTTTGTCTTCCTTTCATGTGCTAACCAACCTGTTATGGCAGGCTTCTCGGTAGATTTGTCTTCGTTTGTACTTTGCTCGGCTTCAGTGGTCATGTGTCCATCGGGCCGCCAGGCACCAGGGTCCGTCAGAGACCGAGTGACACGCTCGATGAAGCAAGGCCAAGACGGATCAGGACTTTCGAATAGAAAGCAGGAAAGGGACAGGACAGAAAAGCGCCATTTTACTTTTCTTCCCTCTTTTTTTTTTCTCCACCAACTCCGTTCGTTCGAGAGCAGAACGTTTATAATTATTTATTTATTTAGTTTATCTGAAAGGCATGGCTTCGTTCCACTCCTCTTTACCGGAGAGGAACTTAGCGAGAAATAGTAGCTTATGAAAACAGAAAACAAAAAGGAAAGAACTGGCTGACCTTCAAATGTGTGTAAAAAAAATAAAATAAATAAATAAAATAAAATAAAAAAGTATGACTTTACGGTAAAGGTTTCAAAGGCTATCGCGTTACAGTATTACAATCGTAATACTCAACCCCTTTTTCTTGGACACTGGCTCACCAGACAGACCTTATCATAAATAAACTCGCGTGACCTTTCACTCCTCCAAAAATATGCCGCAGTCAAACCTCGGGAAGAGGATTAACACGTACTCGTGCTCCGAAAAAGCCTCCGTCCAAACACTTCATGTATTATTATTATTATTATTATTATTATTCTGATCCTTATATGCCTCACCGGTGAATCAACATTTCATTCGTGACTCAGGATAAACTTGGGTATGATCCAAAAAAAAAAGAAAAAAAAAAACATTTAAAAATCAAAGCAGCACCACCACAAGCCAAACAGATCCGCCCTCTTTTGTATTGTTGTTGACCGACTCGTCCGGGAACAAGGCAGAGGAAATGAAGATGCCATTTTAAGCGCACAATAATGTAAACATGGTGTTCGTCCCGCTACAGGTGGGGGCAAGCTTGAGTTTCAAAGGCACTGGCAAAGGGAGCCACTAAAAAGATCCGGAAAAGGGCGGGAGGGGAAGGGGAGGGGGGGGGGGGGCAAACAAAGCACTCGAGCGGCTAGGCCCGGCCGAAGGTATGAGGCCCGGGATTAGGTTTCACGCCTACCTGTTTACGGAGGCTCTAATAGAGCGGGGCAGAGTCTCGACACGACCCGTATCGCAGTCCTGCTCGGTTTCGTCCTGCAGCACGAGACGTCGAGGCGGGGCGTGCAGTCTGACCTACGGGCCAGGAATCTGCGCGACGCGTCTCGGCTAGGCGTGTCCGACACGATTCACGTCCCAGAAAAGAGTTGAATGTGAATATCGTCAGGTTTGCTTTGAGGCAGAGTAATTGTGAAGGGATCGACTAAAGATGACTCCCGCTCAGAGGAACGACACAAAGGGATATCATCTGCGCGGGCTTTCATGAGTCATCCGGAGCAGACCAAAAACAAACAAACAAACAAACAAACAAACAAACAGAGGTCTTTAAAAGTTTCGCATCTCCTAACTGACTCTTCACGATAAATTAGGAAGTCATCTGTTTCAGCTGTAATAAGAAGTCTGGACTTGCCAGTGGGAGCGTAACTGGGGGGGTTGAGGTGGGGGGGGGGTCTTCCGTTCCGTGCATCATGACGCGTTCACAGCTATTAGTTTCTCCCGTGCGGTCCTTTAGAGGACACTCGCTGACGACGTCTACGTGACCCGACCGTGTTCGTGGTTCATAGGGCGATTAAATCTCGAACATCGGCGTGTTTGTTTGTTTGTTTGTTTGTTTTTGTTTTTTTTTTAACAGTAAAGAGTGAGACTTTCAGTTCGAGATGAGATGAGCTGAGACGACGGAGGAAGAAGCTCTCTCACGTTCCTCTTCGTCCCGAACGCATCGGAGCAGCCCGAAAAGGCCCGCTTGGACATAAAGCTTCCGTGCGTTCAGATTTCTCATGGACCTTTCAGCTCCTCTCCTCTTCAAGCTCGGACACTTGAAAACGCAGAACAAGAGAACCTGCGCAGGAACGCGGATTTGCGGTGCTGAAAAGCACAGAAGCAGCATTTTGTCCCTGATTAGCGGCCAAAGAACCGACCGAGAGCGCTTTTGCTCTGAAAGGAAAGCTTATAGCTCATTATAAGCCGGCCAGGATTAAGCTTGTTCCTGCATTGTTCCCCGAGGAGGTACTAGGGGGGCGACACAGAGGGTGGCGCCTATATCCTTTTGAGCCCCCCACGTCTACACACCTACCCCGAGTTTCCACCCTTTTAACGACATATAATAGCTTTTTCTCGGCGGTGCCGGGTGACTGGTACAGCAGAGGAATCCTCTCTCATTAGAGGTGGTCTTTGTTCAGCTCCTTCGCTGTCCTTTCTTTGGCCGGCTGCTGATTACCGAGCCCTGACCGCACGGTGGTGCAACCTGCATGAAAGGAAACAAGCGAAGTGTGGTCAGAGAGAATAGACGCGCCAATTAGTTCAGACGCGTCCGAGGAGAAGACGCTGCCTCGTCGCAGGGCCGCCTTTGAAGTCTCCGAAGCGCTCCGTTTAGCCCGACCTCCTCGGCTCCGTGTTGTTTTTTGTTTCTTGTTTGTTTGTTTTTTTCAATCTCCGACGGCACGGTCGCTCCGATCTCCGATCGTGACGTAGAATCACGAAAGACGGCGATTCCTAAACCGTGCGGCACAGACGCGAGGTTTTTAATCGGCGCGTCACGCCGCCGCGGACGGAGAAACCGCGAGGCGGTACGGACGCCTTTACGTGCCTGGGCTTTTCAGACGTGTGGTAAACGTTAAATAAATACACGCCGTCCGTTTTTGTGGTTGTGGTGGATCGGGAGGTTATCTGGGGGAACACACACTGAATGGGACACACACACACACACGCGTACAGTACTCACACACACATTTACACACTCATTCACGACTAAGAATCACTAATCCAACTACTGGTGCGTTTTGTTTTGTTTTGGGGAAATTTTGACATGCCTCTCGTTCCAGTCTCCGCCCCTTCCTAGTCATTGGTCCGTTCCCTAACGCGTGCACCTGTTCGTAGTTTAGCGCCGTTTTTAACACCGTCCTGTTCTTTCGTGTCGTTCCGTGTCGTGTTTTAAAGAGTTTTAGACTCGTGCGTTTCTGAGCTTCGTGTCCTCTCCCGTGTAAATATGTCTCATGACCCGCCTTTTAGATCTGACTGCTGGATCGGTTCTCGCGACGTTTTTAAAAAAACGATGTCGCGATAATACGAGTCGGGTCCCCCCCCCCCCCCCCCCCCTTTTTTATTTATTTATTTATTTATTTTAACAAAACCGTTCTACTTGACCGAAATGTTTTATTTGGATTAGGGTCCAATCTCAGTTCAACATTTTTAACCTCATATCAAAGTCTGAACCCCGCGGTTTTGGTTTGTCTTTTGCGCCTGTGAGAATTGTTTACTCGAGGCTGGGTAGAAAATATTTCTCAGATCGCACCAAGTCCAGAACCGGCACGACTACACGGCGCGTCGTGATAAAAAAAAAAAAAAAAAAAAGATCAAGATATTTTCACGACCGTCGGAGAACCGGTATAGCCGATTAGCCGTTTCCTTTTTCTTTTCGTCTCTCCGTGAAGGTGTTCTTTGATGCGGCGTCTAAACCTCAAAGTTTGTGGGCGCCCCGCGTGACTCTGCACGATATGAGAATAGGGGCGCGTGTTTCGGGAGTGTGAGTAAGCCTTTAGACATGTGCTGCTGATTGTCGGACGGAAAGCGGCTCGCGGTGAATTGGCACCGGCTCTCCTTCTCTCAACTCCTCCTGCCGTCTTCAAACGCCGCGCCGGGTGCCTCCGCGCGGCTCTGATGAAAATACGTGTTGATGGGACGTATCGGGTGTTACCGGCTCCGGACTTGTTTTCGTTGGCATGACCTCCATACGCGGGATAAAAAAAAAAGAACGTTTTTTAAATTTTTTGATTTTTTTACACCGTGTTTGTCTTGTTGATTGAAATGTCGGAGTAGCTCAAACTCCTTACAGACTCCTACAGGGGCTTTGAGGCTGTAACCCATGAATCACAATCTCGCGTTCGCCAAGAACCGAAATTAGACGAAACGATCTGAAATGAGGAGTTTTAGTTAAAAGGTTCTCTAAACAGTGGCTTTTAAAAATGGCAAAGTGGTTCAATTTGTCAGCGTTCTAGCATCACGTGAGGCGACTTCTTCCCGTACTCTGAACAGTCTCCGTAAAGAAACACTCGTGGAGCGTTTGTTGTCGTCGTTTTTATTTTCACGAGTGTACTTTGAAGT
This sequence comes from Ictalurus punctatus, assembly GCF_001660625.3. Taxonomy (NCBI): domain Eukaryota; kingdom Metazoa; phylum Chordata; class Actinopteri; order Siluriformes; family Ictaluridae; genus Ictalurus; species Ictalurus punctatus. The sequence goes on from NC_030423.2 coordinate 1,439,890, forward strand.
TTCACCGGACGGATGTTACTCGGGAGGTGACCGACGCCTTACGCCTTTTTAAGGCGCCATTTTGTTCCCGAGCAATCTGGTGAGAACGAGCGCGGGTTCAGCGTGCGGGGGCGGAGGTGTCCGTTTCAAAGGGAGCGTCGTGCAGTCAATATCCGAGATATGTTAATTCGGTGAAGCGCCGGTCCCGTCCTTGATGTTTGCTAGAGTTACAGGCAGGCAGCTGGGGCGAGTGGGTGGAGGGGGAGGGGAGGGGTCGGTGACAGCAGGTGGGCGGCGCACAGAAACGCCACCGATCTCACCGGACGTGTTTGCGACGCACCTGATCTTTAAACTCGATTAGTCCTCCGTCTTTCGTTATTCTCCCCCTTTTAATTCAGTATGTTCAGGATCTTTTTCTTTTTTTTAAATAGACGACGAAATACGATCGAGAATCTAAATCTCTCCAAGTGTCCGTACGGACAGACACCATTCCCTCTGAATCCGAGCCGCACCCGCCGCGCACGCGACGCCCGGGCCGCGCGAGTCCGTCCTCGGGACCTCTCCGCTTTGAATATCTCGGCGCGTAAAAAAAAACGAAGCGCGGACGCGATCCGATGCGGCTCGCCGAGCTTCGCGCAGAGCGAGCCGGTCGAGGACTTTTTACTGCGGATACGTGCAGAACATGATACTTAACTCGCGGCGCGTAAACCTCTAAAATATATCAAGGTCGACATTTACTGCCCGAGTTCCACATGCTCGCCGACTACGCCGTTAAAACCCGTATTCTGTAATAATAGACGCATATAAAAGAGAATATTCCGGGCAGGGGAAAGATAACCGGATGCCACGGCGTTAAAAGAACGGAGGGAAGACGGGTATAAACGTGAAAAGGCGATCTGCGGTCTGGTGTTTACACACGTGTTGGAGTGATGTTTGCTGAAAGGACCGGGCACCACAATAAAGCGTGATAACTGATAATACTATCGGAAATAAGGTTTGGGTTTAACCCCTGGGGGGGGATTTATTGTGTCTCTGTCTTAAAGAAATGCGCTCTCCGTCCTCTTCCACACACGTGAGATCGTAAACCGTGCACCGTAGTGGCTCCGTAGAGCTGGAAACTTGCGTCAGACGTGAAGAATGTCCCCCGTCCCGTCCGTACAAGGATTCCGACGCGTGACGCAGGCTTCTCTTTATCCCCTCACAGGTGGCCGTAATTACCGCCGACGGCCTGCGATCAAACCAGACGAATCGAACGAAGCCATACACACTTCCTCGGAAACTAATCGGAAGAATGTGTGTTTCCGAAAGCCTCGGGTGTACTAAGTAGAGCCCGTGTAGACTCGGACCACCGCGTCCCTACGTCCCCGAAACGGTGGTGTGGACGGATAGCGAGACATTTGATGCAGAATGTTCGTGGAAATCGGTCGTCTTCGGTAACGCCCGTATCCTCTTCAGGGTCCCGTCGGAATTGTGAGGTCGCACGAACCTAAAAACTTCCTGTTGTTATTCTTTCTCCAGCGCCCTACCGTGACTGTGCACCGTAATACCTTTTGGGAAACAGATCCCAAATCTTCGCAGACTTTCCCCCTTCCCCAGATGCGATCTTACAAGGCCTACAAGCCCGAGGCAGGAATACCGCATAGACTACGGTCGTTATCTTCTCCCTCTGCACCGGTAATCCTTAAAAGAGGAAAGGAAATGCGTAATGCGAGGTCGGTGCTTATTCGCCGGTGTACGGCCTTTAGTAAAGCTGTCTCGTGCTCCTCGGCGTAGCAGGGATGGAGGCAGACTGTCAGGGATTGTGCCAAAGCGAGAAGGACTGTAGCTAATCATGCTGCCTCTGAGTCAATAGGAAGGTGACGTTATGGAAGAAGTCATAGTCAGAGCCTTTGTAGGAACTCGGAGAACGATTTCAATAGCTCTTTGTAACTGTTTTCGAAACTCCCCAGGTGCCGTGTTGTACGTTCGTGTCTTAATTTGCGAGTTGTTGTAGACTCGGTCTCAAGCAATTAAAGTCAAAGTGAAGAGAATATTAAAAAGGAAATTGTGAGGTTTTTTTTTTTTTTTTAAAGAATTAGCGGCAGGGCATATCGTTGGATCAGGTCGGGGGTTTTTTTTTTCTTTTCTTTTTTTCCTCTTTCCGCATGACGTATCCATCCGACAGATGTTTCAAGTTCAAGAGAGGAAAAAAAAAAGTTTGTGACCCTGTCGGCATTGGGCGAGCCGAGTTATGAAAGGTGTAGTGACTTCAGAAAAGTACTGAGGTGATGTTTGGGGTACAAGCCCTATTCAGAAAAAGTAGGGAAAACGCTAATAAAAACAAACAAAGAGGAGCGATGTGTAAGCGTACTCGTATTTAAACACACACACACGCAAAAAAAAACGTATAAAGACGAGGTATTCGATGTTTTACCTAATCAACTGCGTAGATATTTTTTTTTAAATTGATGCATGCGACACGTTCCAAAAAAAGTTGGGACAGGGGCGGTTTAGGACTCGTAGCGATGCGAGAAGTTGGAATAGGAAGGTGATGTGGAACAGGTGACGTAATCGTGTAATCATGGTGTATAAGGAGCCTCCAAAAAAAGGCAGAGGCCGGGTCGAGGCTCGCCGATCTGCCAGCAGATGCGTCAGTGGATAATCCGACACTTAGAGAAGATCGTTCCCCGAAGACAGATCGGGAGGATTTTGGGCGTTCCACCTTCTACGGCGCACAATATAATTAAAATATTCAAGGAATCCGGTCAGATCTCGTTGCGTAAAGGGCGGGGCCGAAACGTCACCGTCTTAAAAACCGTCACGGGTCTGTAACGAGATCCTGACATGGGCTCGGGAATACTGCGGTAAACCTTTGTCAGTCGACACCATTCGCCGCCGCATCCACAGATGCGAGTTAAGGCTTTACTATGCAAAGCAGAAGCCGTACAGCAACACTGTCCAGAAGCTCCGCCCACTTCTCTGGACTCGGTCTCATCCGAGATGGACAGTAGTACAGTGGAATCGTGTTTCGTGTTTCGACGAGTCGACGTTTCAAATAGTTTTTGGACAAAACAGCGTCGTGTTCTCCGGGGCGAAGAGGAAAAGGACCGTCCGAGCTGTTCTCAGTGTCAGGTCCAAAAGCCAGCGTCTGTCATGGTATGGGGGCGTGTCAGTGCCCATGGTATGTGGGCGTGTCAGTGCCCATGGTATGTGGGCGTGTCAGTGCCCATGGTATGTGGGCGTGTCAGTGCCCATGGTATGGGTAATTCTCACATCTGTGAGGGCAGCATTAATGCAGAAAGATATGTAGACATTCTGGAGCAACATGCGCTACTATCCAGGGCGGGACGCCGCCGGACCACATCCTCCCGGATTACAAGCGCACGGTCGCGTAAGCAGAGAGTTCGGGTGCGAGCACGTCCTGCTGCAGTCCTGACCCGTGTGCTGCATCATGAGGCGCAAAATAAGGCGACGAAGACACTCGCTAAACTTAACCACCCGGTGTCTTCACTCGGCGCCCAAACGCTTAATACGCGTTATTAAAAGAAACGCTGACGTCACACGGCGCTAAACAGTCGCCCGTCCCGACTTTTCTGTCGTGTGTCGCAGTCAAGATTTGAAACGAGTGTGTATTTCCAGAAACAAATTAACTTCACAAAGTAAAACATCAAATAACGTGTTAATAAAGTGTCTTCAGTACAGGAAACGGCGTGAACTGGATTTTCAAACGACTCTTTGTTTGTTCGGGGGGGGGCCTGTCCCGACTTTTTCCCGAATTGGGATTGTACTTCATCACGGTGTGCTCGTTCCGGTGGAACACATCACACCGTTTCCTTCGCCTCAAATAAAAAAGGGCTTTAAGGATCCACTCGTCCGGTGGAACATGAATACGCCTGACAGGCAGTTAATCTGTCAGCTTGTCAGTTGTTATCCGTCTCGGGGTACGACTGTAGTCTGTAATGTAGCGACGTCTCCACCGTGACCACGGCTCATAAATTTTCACCATTCGGAGCTGGCTGTTAATATGAGGCTGTGTAGCACCAAAAATCCGTAATGGTTTCCATAAGCTGCGTGCCGTAATCCAGTAAATCAAAGCCAAACTAACAGCTAACACGGGTCCACCGTACCGACGCCCCTTCTGGAAAAAATACACGGCCTTCAAAAGACGCGTTCATCACCGCTGACTCGACCGGGACATGCTGCATACGAGGACGGGATAATTAGCATACTTCATTCCGGACACCCTGATGGAGCTTTAATTATAGCCGGATGCAGGGGCACTGTTTTGTAATGATTTGGATGATAACGTGACAGCACCGGATTGCTGGAACTAGCCAGGACCATAAATATTGAAGTTTTTATTGATTTATTATTATTGTTTTATTATCGCTAGCCCTGAGGACTCCACACGGCTTCATTTAGGATCTAGCTAGCTCTTTAGCCCGCCGCTATGAGGACCCTCTGAGCATTAAAACATCCAACAGACACGATCTTGGGAGAAAAACAGGGATTAGCGTGCTCGGGTTTCCCGTCGAACAAGGCCCGTTTTCTGCAGCAGATGTAAAAGCAAACACGCGGAGGGGTTATCCAAACAGCTCCGTCGCCCGGCTAGGAACCTTTCAGAACCGCAGGCTGGTGGACGTGTGAGATGTAGCTCACCACGGTGTCAATTGAACTTAATTAAAGGGAAACAGAAGTTTGTTTAGAAACCTGAAGACCCGTGCGCTTTTTTTTTTTTCTTTTTTCTATTTTTTTGACTTTCCATGAATCTAGATTTCGTTGAGGGGGGGCGGGAGGGGGGTCGGGGGATTAACGCAGCGGTTCTTAGGTTTTTGCGAGAACGCGTATGTTATTGCAAGTTTTGAGAACTGGCACACGGTCTGACCCGAGGCCTCAAACTGCTGTTTTGGCCTTGAGGAGAAGTTTTATGAATGATACTAAACATACATACTACGAGCGCCGAGCGGGCGAGCGGGCCAAGCCCGGAATCCATTGTTATGGATCCAATGAAAATTTCTGCGTGATTGTTCCGACGGGTATAAAACCCGAACAAAAGAGCTATGTGCCGGTGAGGCGCGGCGAAGGGGAAGAGTGGGTTTTGGAGAGCAGTAATGAAGCTGTAAGAGTAACGGGCCAAGTCTTTTCTCTGCCCAGGTCGGGTTGGAGCCTGTCCTGCAGGAACGTTAAACAGCGTACGCTCTCGGATCAAACCCGCGTGCCGACACGTTCAAAGAGCTGACGGCTCTGAAAATGCCAGTCATGTGTTGAATGGACGAGTTGGCAGGAGGGGGGATGTAACCGGAGCAGAAAGGCCCCGAATTTCCACTCGCACTTTTCACTCTCCATCCCTCCCGACTTGCCTCTCGAAGCTTGCTCTTAGGGATCGAGCACGTACCCCACAGAATAGAGGTCTCTGAATTGCCTGCACACTAATCGCTAGTATTTATCTTCTTTGTTTTCATTGCGCTGACTTATTATATAGAGTTTCTCGGTCTTTTCTGGAGAGGTTCCTTCCCCTACAGAAGCACGCAACGTTTAATCCGGACCGTATCAAGTTCCTCCAAAAAAGCATCTCGGGTCTCCGCGCATAAACCGTCTAAATCTCACGGTCTCGTTTGGCGCCCGTAGACGAGAAAAGTCGTCCGTAGCGCCGCTCTGAGCTCCCGTATCGTATTCGTCGCTCCGCCGACTTATCTCCAGCCAGATTTGCGTTTCCGTTAAAAAAAAAAAAAAAAAAGAGCGGCGGGAACGCCGGGACGCGCGTCTTTTTGATACGTAAGCTTCAAAGACACTCTGTCTTCTCTCTGTGCAGACGACTCGAGCGCAGGGAAGGACGGTGCCAGACCAGCGGGAGATGCGGAGTTCTCCACTGACCCGTCAGGAAAACTGGGTAAGGTGCTCGACTTCTCTGATCCCTCCCTTTGAACTCCTTTCAGTCCTGTTAACTGTGATTTGCTTCCCAAGATCAAGAAGGAATCCTTTGCTACGTGCCAGAGAGTTTCATAAGCGGCGCTTTTGAGCTCCCGGTCGCAGGAGGTTTTCAGTTGGAAAATCGAACGTGGTCCGGCGGACGTGAGCAGTCGAGTAAACTGAGTCCACGTAACTTATTTCCATAGTGGCGCTTTTCCCAATTATAAGGATGTACATCATTTACCATAGGGAAGAAAGGACAGCTAAAAAAAAAACAAACAAAAAAAACATAAAGTAGAAATAGTATGCGATTGCTTCTTTATGTTCAATCAAACCGTCCAGTTCTAGATAAATACCTCGACCAGTTAGGACACGTCCACTCATGGCCTAACCCTACACCGGTATCACACTCTTCTCCAACTATAGACTCAGGTTTTGTTTTGGCAGTTGCATTTGACAAGCTAAAGAGCAGGCTATTTAAGTATCGTGCAAGGAGGGGGTGGAAGCATTCCATTCCTCTTTGACGGCCACCGTCCAATTCGGTCTCGTGTCTGAGCCGTTAGCGCCCACTGAGCACCGTCACACCCGGCAGAGAGAACAGGCCGAGTTCACTATCGCGTTCTATCCCCGCTGTTTGTTCGAACTCTGCTGTGAGCGTAAACAGCCAGCAACGAACGGCCTGGTAATCCGTCAGAGCCAGCTGCTGTTTGCTTTGTCAAATTGCCCTCGTGTGGTGGCGCTTCGCTCAATAATATCGGCCTCCGCAAGGGTCTCACTACAGCCCTTGTGTCGAGATGTTTTCGTTGTAACATTATCAGTGTTGTGAAAAATTACATGGTGCCTTCAGAAAGTCTATAACCCCCAGACCTGAACCGAAACCCTGCAAAAACACTTACTCGGGATAAGCTGATATTTTCTTCGTGCCGAATTGGCAGCGGGCACGGTATTCAAAAACGCATTACAGCGATATTATATCGGGCTTTTGTAGTCAAGTAGCTAATTTCCAGTGTTGACTTTAATGCTACTCGTATTACAGCTCCACTGAGTGGATTAGTCATTTGCTAGAGGCAGCCCTAGCTTTTTCTCTCCGCTTCCATGATTTCATGCAGGACACGAAATTTCCCGAGGTTCTGAAACGTGGTTTCTTTGGTTACAGTGCGGCCCCGGTTCACCCAGCCGGCCAAGATGAGGAAGCGGGTGATCGCTCGGCCAGTGGGCAGCTCGGTGCGGCTGAAGTGCACGGCCAGTGGAAACCCTAGACCCGATATCGTGTGGCTGAAGGACAGCAGGCCACTCGCGCCCGAAGAGGTGGGCGAGAGCCGCAAGAAGAAATGGACGCTAAGCCTGAAAAACCTCACGCCCGAGCACAGCGGCAAGTACACCTGCCACGTCTCCAACCGCGCCGGAGAAATCAACGCCACCTACAAAGTGGAAGTCATCCGTAAGTCGTACGCTTCTCCCGGACCGCGCTCGAATCCGGACGCGTCGGTTTAATAGACCCGGCAGAGAAAAGGTGTCCGGTTGAGGTGCAGCGTCTGCTTTTCATTTGTTTGTTTGGCCCCGAAACAAAGGGGCCTTTTTTAAAAAAAATAAATAAATACAATAAAAGTCTCGAGTTCACAACAGACCGATGTTTTCTGTCACCTAAATCGAGAACATAAAAACGAGTGGAATATTAGTGGCGTAACGGAGTTTGTGATAAATGTGTGTTTCATTTGGATCGTCGTTTGGTGGTCGACGCTGAATAATGGATGTTGAGTAATTACCGGGATTATTATCGGGATGTCTCCGCTGTTTAGTGGAGAGTCGTAAGGCTTTTATAAACAGCTTTGTTACCACTCGGTGGTTAGACCGGTCTAGTGTGCGAAACTACGACGAGGTTACCGTTCGGTGGTAAATTCAGAGCGCTAGAAAGATCCGTCTCATTTACCATCTGCTCTGGATTAAATCCCAGCTGTGCCTGCTGACTTTACAAACACACTTTTCCACAAAGCCCTGCTCCAAGCAAGGGGGAGGTGAAAAACGTGCTCTCGGCTGTGCAAAAAAAAACAAAAAACGTGCCTTCTCAACCTCAATGGACGAACTTTTAGGAATCGTTAATAAATAAATAAATAGATAGATAGATAGAAGAACAGTAACGGGTTTTAACTTGAGTGATGCTGTTTATCTCGACAGAACGCACCAACTCCAAGCCCATCCTGACGGGCACGCATCCCGTAAACACGACGGTGGACTACGGCGGCACCACGTCCTTCCAGTGCAAAGTGCGCAGCGACGTGAAACCTGTTATCCAGTGGCTCAAGCGAGTGGAGCCCGGCGACGAGAGCAAGTACAATTCGACCATCGAGGTCGGAGAGCACCGCTTCGTCGTGCTGCCGACCGGGGAGGTGTGGTCACGGCCCGACGGCTCCTACCTCAACAAACTGCTCATCACCCGCGCGAAGGAGGAGGACGCGGGCATGTACATCTGCCTGGGCGCCAACACTATGGGCTACAGCTTCCGCAGCGCCTTCCTGACCGTCCTGCCTGGTCTGTATCGCCGCTTAAATCCAAGACAACAGATTAGTGTGTCTTAATCCTCAGGTTACTCCTGGATGTAAAGTTTTCGAGTAGATTAAAGAAGATAAATTGAACGGATTTTATCGAACGGACTGTAAAGAAATGTTCTCCAAACAGATCTCGAAGGTTTTTTTGGTTTTGTTTTTTTTAAAAGTTTTGTCTCTTCCTCTTTATGTTTTAGACAATAAGCCGCACTTCCCGTACGCCCCGGCGGTCTCGTCTCCTGGGCTTCCCTGGCCCGTCATCATCGGCATTCCCGCCGGCGTGGTCTTCATCCTGGGCACCGTCCTTCTGTGGTTCTGCCAGTCTAAAAAGCACTGTTCCTCAGGAGCCATCGTCTCCGCCCAGGCCAACGGCCATCGCCAGCCTCCTCGAGAGCGGCCGCTGCCGGGAGCCGATAAGGACTGCGCGGGCTCGGTGAGCTACGAGGAGTACCTGAACCAACAGCAGCAGCAGCAGCTCCTGCTCGGCCCCAAGGTCTACCCGAAGATCTTCACAGACATCCACACGCACACACACTCGCACGTGGACGGGAAAGTGCACCAACACCAGCACATCCACTACCAATGTTAGCCTCCCGACAGTCCCGCAGGGTTCCTCTTCAAGAGCCGTGCTTCTTCATCCCTCGACAGCGACCTCACCAGTGGCAGTTTCTCATCGCATCGTTCGGAACCTGCAGAACTTCAACCGTCTTCACGCGAGAACGCCCGGGCCGGGCCGGGCCGCGCCGCTCGTTCTGGAGAACACGAACCCGTACGAATGCACGAGCCGGAAAACCGTTTTCCCTTACGGGATATCAAGAGCATACTTCCACAAGATAACCATGAGACATGGCTAAAGGAGAACACAATATGAGCAACGGTTTCACACAAAGCTGAACAGAACAACACATTTTCAGGTCAGTCCTGGACCATGTGCACGGTCAATGGAAGAAGAATAAGAAGAAGAAAGCGAATGTACTGTTGAACACTGAGCTTGGTCTTTTCGGCCTCGTGAACCGCCGCCTCTTTGATCAGTCGGCTTTAACGGGAACGTTTTCCATTAGCACCAAATGACATCGAGAACGGTCTGTATTACCGCGAGCGAAACCGGAACTGTCCGTCAGCGTAGGTGTTCGCAGGTATACGCTATTTCATCAACTCTGCATACGCCAAATTCGGCTTAAACGCGGATGCTGACACGCCCTTTACTTCTAACTGACCGCCTGAGAGTCTATACCGTATGTCCGTGTAAGTTCCCGCCGATTCTGTGAGCTTCCGCGTGTCGGTCGGGAATTCCGTCTTGGGTACGTGAACGTCGCGTTATCGGTCTTTCGCAAACGTAGTTGGATGTTTAGGTGTCTATCTCTTTTAAGTGTAGCTCCACTTAATGGATTGAAAACAACACAAGTGCCTGGTTGTTGTTTGTTTGTTTTTTTTTTTTTTTTTTTGATAAAAGTCTTTAGTGATGTCCGTTATAAAGGTTCAGGTACGGAATAACGATACGAATTCCTTTCTCTCAGGTGCCCTTTAGATCGAACTGGTTTGCCTTTGGACACGTTTTTATTATCTTGACCACTATATTATGAAAAACTGTGCAACGATGCCTTTGACTGCTCGAGTAATGGCAGCCCGCCCTTCGTGTGTTTCTGGTGCTAGGGCTTTAAAATCGGACCGAAACGCCGCGACGGTGCGAGAACGCCGTTCCCCGCCCCGTCGTCCCCGCTTTTACCCGTGATTACCCAAACGTGGACGCGCAGAACACGCCGCCGAGTTTCGGAACCCATGTTAATGCACTTATTCGGCGGTTCCATCCGTAGCAGCGAGAACGATTTCGGCGTTCCGGTGTAGTCGGGAATCGCCCCGGACGCAAAAACCCCCCCGTCTCACGCTCCGAGTTAACAGGTGTAGTTAATTTATTTGCTAGCGTTATATTTTTGTGACCTTAAATTGGGCATTATATAAATGTTTTGAACCAAATAAAACAAAACAGGATATAGATTATGGTTTTATTTTTGATTATTATTATTATTATGGGTTTTTATATATATATATATATATATATATATATATATATATTTATATACATATACATATATATATATATATATATATATATATATATATATAGCTGCGATGTAAGCTATGTAGCATATATCATAAGTGTAAAATATTTATATGTGCAGTTTATAAAAAATAAAAAAATAAAAAAAATAAAAAAGTTAGAATTTTAGTTACCTTTGTACGGACAATCTTGTACAGTCAGGCCTCTTTTCACGTGGTAAAGATGTTACGTCTGTCACAGTTAAAATCATTTCCAATAAAATGATCAATCTTTTTTTCTCTTTCTCTCGTGGCTCAAGTTGTCTTGTTTTTGTAACGGTCGTGTACGAGTCCCTCGGTCGTCCTCGGTGTGAAACGATGGATTTCGACTCAACGTCCCCGAGCCGCTGTCGGAAAGGGGCTCAGGTACGCAGAAGATGCTGGAAAAGAGAACGGTGTGCCGGAACTGGAGGAATTTTTTTTTCTTTTCTTTCTGAAGAACGTGTAACCGCTCGGGACGAACGAAGGGGACCCGTGAACAACCGTCGCATCAAAACGTCACGTCGCCGATCATCCAGGTATCGACGCACGCGCAGTATTAACGACCGAGGGTGTGTAAACTTTTAAACCGGTTCGTTTGGGTAAATTCGGTTGTTATTGTTTTTTTTTTGCGGACTATACGCAAGCATCCGTTATGTGAAACAGGTCAGGACTAAATAATAAATAAACTTACTGCAATTTTGATATATGATCCCTATTATTATTATTCTTATTCTTATTATTATTATTCACAAATGATGAACATTCAGCACACTCTGCAAGGCGGATGTAAACTCATGACCTCGACGGTAAATATTAACGGTTAAAAAGTATGTCGTGTCATTTATTTATACATGTAAAAATAGATATTTATTTATTTTCATATGTATAAATAAAGACGTATTTAATGAAGGACCAGGCTGCACTCGGTTCCACGGTCGCGTATCTGCGACATTCTCCTCTTTTGTGTCGTGTTTTTTTTTGTTTTTTTCGGAACAGCCGTGCGTGTGGAGGAGAACGAGCGCCTTCATCGGAAACTCTATGCATCTGTGAAGGCAACACCTGGGAATACCTGCTCGCTCCTTTCAAAGAATGAGCCCTCTGTTTGCATTTCGGTCTCCTTTCAGACAATCCGAAACGGTTCCGCGACAAAGCGGCCGTTTGAAAGGCCGAAAAATAAAAAAGGGGGGGGGGGGATGGGGGGGGCTTTTGGAATAGTGTAGCACAAGCGGTTCCTCTTCAATGTTTACCTTGCTGGTATGAAAGGGAGTAACGCGGAAAGAGAGGAAGAAAGAGAGAGATAGAGAGAGGGGTGGGGGTGGGGGTGGGAGTGGGCGGGAAGAATCTGCAAGATGGGAGCGGAGCCAAGGCCTTTAAAGTCTTCCACAAAACCGTGACAAAAGCAGCCTAATCTCGGTGTTGTCTTTCGGCCCTTTCTTTACACATCCTGCCAAGGCTCTGCCTGAGAGGAAAGGAATCTCTCGGCAGCCGCGCTGACATCACTCACGCACGGGGTCTTCAAAGGCATGCGCATGCGGGACATCTGCGCCTGCACGTCTTCCGCTCGTCCGTCCCCGTACCTGTTCCCTTCATCCTTTGGAGTCGCGTGTTAGTCCAGTCCAGTCCAGTCCAGGGGAAACGTTTTCTGTTAGTGCTTTGAAGGTGCAGGAGGAGGATGATGATGATGATGATGATGATGATGATGAGCTGTTTTTCTTCTGCCTTTCATGAATGCCACTCGGTGATCGGTTGAAAGAAACCAGAGCGCTTGGTGAACAGAGAAAACACCGGTACCGTAGTGAACAGGTGGTGGAACACGCTGCTCACATTAAACCCCGGCCTTCCGAGAGCGTCCTCTCAGTTTAGCTTACTTCCTGTAATTACTCAGAGGAGCGCAGGTCGAGGCCACGTATATATTGTCTTTCGCTTGCGTGATTGCAGGACGTTAATTGATCTCAGGCGCAGGGAAAGTCGTGTGTACGGTGCCGTGAATGATACGGGAGAAATCATTACATCTGTTGACGGGTTTTGTTGGAAGGAACGCCGGAGATGAAGCAGCACGGAGGTTACTGAAGAGGCAGCGAGGAAACGCCGAGCAAGCGCGTGCAGAGGACCGCGTTCGCTTTTACGTGTCCGCGCCTCTGCTCGATGAACTTTAGACCTTCAGGACATATCGCGTACGTGTGAGTGTGTGTGTGTGTGTGTGTGTGTGTGTGTGTGAGTGTGTGTGTGATATGCTCTGTCTATTGTGGAGTGCAAATGTCTGCACACTCGCAGGACTAAATGAAGAGGACAACCTTTTTTAGACCAAGACGTGCAGCGTGTTCGAGTACACAGACCTCCATCAGCATGACTAACAGGAGAGATCAGATCGTACGGAAAGATCTGGAAAAAAGATCAAAAAGACGACTTTTTTTAGTGAAAAAAGTATTTATCAGCTCGATAGCTAGCATTTCCCTTTCTCATCTGACAGATCTGCTCTACTTCTACATATTATCTATCTATCTATCTGTCTATCTATTCATCTATCTATCTATCTATCTATCTATCTATCTATCTATCTGTCTATCTATTCATCTTTCCATCTATCTATCTATCTACCTGTCTATCTGTCTTCCTGTATCTATTTATCAGTATATCTATCTATTCATCTTTCTATCTATCTGTTCATCTATCTATCTGTCTGTCTGTCTATCTATCTGTCTGTCTGTCTATCTGTCTATCTGTCTGTCTGTCTTCCTGTATCTATTTATCAGTATATCTATCTATTCATCTTTCTATCTGTTCATCTATCTATCTATCTGTCTGTCTATCTATCTGTCTATCTATCTGTCTGTCTATCTATCTATCTGTCTATCTATCTGTCTGTCTATCTATCTGTCTGTCTATCTATCTATCTGTCTATCTATCTGTCTACCTGTCTTCCTGTATCTATTTATCTATCTATTCATCTTTCTATCTATCTATCTATTCATCTATCTATCTATGCATCCATCTTTCTATCTATTCATCTATCTATCTATCTATATTTTTCTATCTGTCCATCTATCTGTTCATGTGTGTGTCTATCTATCTATTCATCTGTCTGTCCGTCTGTCTATTCCTGTCATTCCACACATGACCTTTTACCCCTGAACCCCAGTGTGTTATTGATGTTGCCTCCAGGCAACAGTGTGGATAAGACATGTACATATTAGGAGTCTAATCGTAGCACTTCCTGTCAGTGAATGTTCCTGTGAGCGATTCTCGCGGTCCTTCGTTACGAGTGTGAAAGCAGCCCCATGTGACTACCGAGAACGCTGCACCGTTGCCTTTTCTGAACGCGAAAACAAAAACATCAGCACAACACTGCATGGGGGGGAAAAAAAAAAAAAAGAGTTCTACCTGCATGCGAATAAACGATTCAAGATGTTGTGGTCAGAACTTTGGTGTGTAAATCATTTCATTACCATCGCACAAAGGCTCTCTGTTGTGTAAAAACAGCCGAGGTTTTGGAATAATGACTTTCGGAGGTGCTCGCTTTATCTCTCCTAGGTGGCACGTCTCGTTTGTTCGGCCCGAGGCCGTACAAAAGCGAAGGTCTGATTTGGATTTTTGTTTCCGCAATGACACAATGACAGCTGCTCGAGGGCCTGATGCTCGCTCTCGATGGGTCTGGAGCAGGAAATTACCCCAAATCCCCGCCGAGCCCGAGAGTTCATGCATGTTTCACGTGTACAATAGCGTCTGTTCGCACCTAGTCCCTTTCACAGAGCCGTGTATTTCCATGAACTACCGGCGTGGCCCTCGTTGCCGTAGGCAACACAAAGGAAACACACACGAATGTGAGTTACCGGTTTGGGCAAATCGTGGCATGTGAAGTGATGAAAACCGCTTTCTATTCACATGCAACCATTATCTGTCATGTTCTGCAAAGAGCACAGAGAGAGAGAGAGAGAGAGAGAGAGAGAGAGAGAGAGAGAGAGAGAGAGAGAGACGTGGTATGTAGAGTAGATATTAATCACTCACACATTTAAATCCCACACTGTAAACAGTAGGGGTTGCACAGGCTAGTCAACTAGTTGACGAATACATACACTAGCCAGCGCTGTGGGGATGTTGACTAATCGGGGTTCTGGAAAGAACAGTGAGGCATTCGGGCAGTAAAGAAAGCAGACTAAAGCTAATTTGTTAGTCTGAAAATATTTGAGAGTAGATGAAGCACAACACGATGCTGGGAAAAGCAATAATCTTTTAATGGGCCATTAACACGGGGGTTGGGGGCGGGGCTTCGTGGGTAGCATGTTTGCCTCGGACTTCCAGGGCTGGGGGCTCAAATCCCACCTCCACCCTGTGTGCACGAAGTTCGCACGTTCTCACGATGCTACGGGGGTTTCCTCCGGGCACTCCGGTTTCCTCCCCCAGTCCACAGACCGTTTCCGGACTGTGTACGAATGTGCGTGTGATTGTGCCCCGCGACGACTCCGCCTTGTGCCCCGAGTTCCCTGGGATAGAATCCAGGCTCGCCCTCGACCCTGTCTAGGATAAGCGGTACGGGTACGGGTGGATGTACGGACCGATGACACTTTGACATCGGTTTGTATGGATTGGTTATTCAACCGACGACTCCAGGAGGAAGTTGTAATTGTTCCAGCGAAATAAAACCGTGTGAATTGCGCAAAAGAACGCTTTCGGAGCCGCGGGTTGCAAATCGCTCATCCAATCCCGCTCGGCCAGTTTAGACTCGTATCGGCGGTGCACGTCGGGCCGATCCAGAATAGCTTCCGGATGCTACCGAGGTTGTAGTCGACGGTGTCGGAAGAACCTCCTAAACGCCGCTGAGGAAAACGTGTCCTCCATACACATCGTTAAACTGTAACGGGGTTCCGCACCTTGTGGCTTGAGTGTGACCGTCAGCCGAAGTGACTCGTTCTTCGCTGCACAAATAAATACACAGCCTAAAATCAGCCGCGTCCTGAAACAGTTATCCGCTTTAACTACGGAAAAGATGAGCAGTCGAGTACGTTTTATTATTTTTTTTAACTACTAATCGACTGGTAAAATGAGCGGTTGTGCGACCTTCAATACACAAACATATTTGTGACCTGAAAGTTCCACGACTCCCCCGGAGCCACGGCTGGACCGCTGAGCGTGACCATCAACTGCTCCGTTCTGCGCTCGGATTGTGTTCTGCGTCACACTGGATAAAAGCTCCTGCCAAAAGGAATAAATGTGAATGTAATCAGATGTTTATTGTATATTCCTGTGCCAGGGTTTGATGGATTTGGTGCCAACGAAGCTTGGCACTTCCTTTCCTAATGTTATTGTTGGCAGTGTCTTTCTATTCTCCATTCGAAAGTTGTACCTGCGCACGGCCAAGACCGACTTCCATCTCAATTCCGCTCATCTAAATGACCTTAATTTGACCTTAATACCTAATAACTCACAATCACACTCATTTCCATCTTGAACCGAGTTCTCTGATGGAGTACATAATCGCTCGAACATGTCTGACGCGTACCATTACGCGGCACGATATGGACGATTTCATTCAAGACACAAGAAGCCATATGTGTGTGTGTGTGTTTGTCTTTAGCGATTCATTATCTGCGTTTGATGTGGTTACGCTGTCCGATGTTTGCTTTTACATTACCGTGACAGCGTTTTCTTGTGTGGTACTGAATAGCTTTTCCTTTTCTCTTCTATAGTGGCCACTATGTCTGATGTGGTCATGTCTGATTCTTTATTTATGGTTGTTCTTTTATTTACAGATGTCCTTGTATTATATTGCATTTAAGTTTAATTTAGCTACCGGGCAACTGAACCAATCGATAACTAAAACCGTACCGTGTATTTAGATTGGATTACTTCCTAAGATAAACAGTGATCGTCGAATAATCACGAACAGGGTCATAATTATTTATTATTGCGTTCAGAATAACTCCTCTCCATAAAGTAGGGAATATTAGAGCGGTTACTTCACAACTGATATACTTATATATATATATATATATATATATATATATCTCCAGGCTGACTTTATTCCTCTTGGATAAAGATAAGTATAGCGGTTTGTTTTTAGGCTTCTTGGACCTGCTGCTTTCCTGAGTTCCAGTCTATTCGAGTCTGCCTCTCACATCCAATCTGCTTCGCCGTGACTCCGTCACGAGAAGCTTTACGCCTTGCTCACTGCATGCCTGACCATCTGTACGATACAATTAAGCCATTGTTCAATCTCCTCTCGGTCTGAGTGGGCTTAAAAAGCCCAACATGTGTAACCTTATGTTCAATTACGGCCATTTGAGTGGCTCGTCAAGCTGCGTTTAGAAACGTGTAACTTAATGCTCGGCCACCGGTTCGTAGCGGCGCCGTGAAAACGCGCCGTAGACTGTCCGTGCCAACTTTAGTGGAGACGTTTTTTGTTCCTGTCTGTCTTCGGATTCGATCTCCTATTCGAAGACTATTTAGAGAGTAATAATGACTGCATGAGATTCGTGCTGTTTGAAGTCCAAAGCCAGAGGCAGGTTGGCCAGTACCAATACAACCTCGGCATATGGAGCTAATGAGCACCAGGTGCGTGTGTACGTATGCCCATACTTCAGCTATACGTACTACCAAGCAACTCTTCCTCTAACTCCCTCTATAGGTTCCCGAGTGCAACTGCACAATTATATACAAAAATTTTTTTTTTTTTTTTACTACATATTCCTATGAAAAGGAATGTAACAGCGGAGTATTATCACTGGGTAGACTTTGTCCTAATGGGACAATATGACAATCGGAATCTTCAGTGTTTCGGGTTTACGGCTGGTTTCCTGATCGCCAGGTTCCAGCAAGATTTTGTGAGTTTCCTTTGCATTCCATCGAGGTGAGCAGTCTGCAAATGTAACTGCCTGCAAAGATTGTTTTGCCCTGTTCTAGCAATCGTGGGACGTGATTATTGTACATACACTCTTTCTCTCACTCTCTCTCGCCCATACACACACACACACACACACACACACATATATGCTTCTTACTATCCTTACAAGGACCTCCAATAATACATAATTATCAATGTAGCTCATGAATGCTGTCTAAACCTAACCTTCATCTCAGGAACAAAAAAATTCTCCTTTCGTTTTTTTTTGTTTGTTTAAAAAAAAAAAAAAGAAAAAAAAAAAAGCCAGTTTTCCTTGTCAGAATATTCCAACCGTCAGATATTCCTATCCTCATGGGGACATCTGGTCCCCACCAAGACATGAAAACATGCCCGCGCACACAGTATACCACCACATCAGGAGAAAACAGCTACCAGATGTGCCATTACCAGAGCAAACCTAACATGCACAGAGGTAAGACAGAAAGACATTGTTAAGTGTAGAGCGATTTGTAATACAGTGTGATGCGAAGAATCAGAAGCAGATCGCTTCAAGAGCACGATCTTTCTGCGGCATCAGCTTCAATTTACAAAGATAAATGTTTCCCGTTGAACTCTTTCAGAAACTCGTCTAAGAGTTACGCAACGCCTTTCTTTTATCTAACAGTGTGTAATAGCTGTCGCTAGATTTTCTCATTTCGTACAGCACTCTCATTTGGCTGTAGAGTAATTTTAGGGTTTGCCTAAGTGCTTTTTTTTTTCTTTCTTTCTTCTTTCTTTCCAGAAACGATCTCCTACCAATCAAGAACGTCCGCCAATTACACCGATTCCGGCAACTTAACTGTCAGATGTCTCCGTGTAATGAAAAAACCCCCCCAAAAAAACGTCTACGTGCAGGGTTTGAGCACTTGCCATCCCACTCTGTAAATCTTAAGTGCAGTTGTGACAGGCTGAACTGTGCGATGTAAGGAGATACATTTATACCTCGAGGCAGTACAGAGATCAAACAAAGACTTCCGAGGTTGCGCTAATATGTCGTGTCTGCCATGTAACACAAGCCATTTAGCACGATGACACAATTATGTTTTGCATGTCTCTTCACACAGCAGTCTGACTCACCACATGCCTCACAGGGACTGGAAGTTGGACTGGGCTACTGGCGTGACTCATGCTGGCTCAAAGTTCCGTTTCGTACATCCCCCCCCCCCCCCCCCCCTCGATATTTCAAGCACAATATCAAAGATGCTTCTCAGCTCAGCTTGACAACTTTGACGTTTGTAATTCGCCGCCCGATTTTCTGCTTTTCAGCACAAAATATGCGGCGCGCGCTTTCAGGGAGTCAGAAAGATTTTCACGTTCGTTTACGCCGCACGCCAATGAATGAATGAATGAATGAATGAATGAATAAATAAATAACTAAATAAAAGCGTGTCTGAATCAAAGCCATCACTTTAATATGCCGAATCGTCAACGCGCGACAGGGTTCAAACGATTCAGTGATATGGTATTTATGAGTTTGGAGAATAAAACGCTCTCTCCGTGCAGATTCACAGGTGCGGCTGACGTGCAATGAATCATACTACATCATATTAAAATCCACATTCACAGCCCGCTCATGCCACGTCTGTGATTGATTACTGCGAACACAGACGTTTAAGGGAAGAAAAAACCCATAAAGTCTATTATATCATACCCTGAAGCCTTGGCTAATATGAAACTATTGTGGTGTGAGCAAAGGGGAAGCTACAAATTGCTACAGTTGTTATGCGTAGGCTTGCATATGTATATTCTTGTCCTTCTGCAGATGGTTGAACACAAGAACTTGTCTTCGGTTTAATCTGTTGTGTTTCCAGGGAAGCATCATAGTAAAGCTGTACAAGAATAGCCCCCTTGTTCTGTAGTCACTTGTGATATTTTAAGATCGTCGCTATAATATGTCAGGGCCGAGGTCCCAGAGAGGACATGGAGGGGTATTTGTAAGCTGGGGGCGTTTTGAATATGGGCGTTTCCCATGGCGTTGCTCTGCGATACAGTGTGTTATTGGAGGACGCCAACGTGGGTTCCTTCAGGCTACTGGAAAGCACTCTACTGAAAACAGAAACAAAAAAACATCTCATAGCTCCCACATCACAACCAATATACACTCACTGCACACTTTACCATCAGAACGGGGGGGCCTTTGTGATCTCTGTGATTCTGACTGTGGCGAGATTGATTGCTGGGTGCCAGATGGGCCGGTTGAGTGTACCTATACCCGCTGATCTGGGAATTTCACACACAACAGTCTCTAGAGTTTGCTCAGAATGGTGCAATAAAGAAAAAACATCTGGTGATGTTTACGGAAAAGCTGTTTTGATGAGAGAGGTAAACGGAGAATGGCCAGACTGGTTCGAGCTGACAGAAAGGCTACGGTAACTCTAATAACCATTGTGTGTAATTGTGGTGAGCAGAAAAGCATCTCAGAATGCACAACCTTGAGGAGGATGGGCTCGCCAAAACCGGACAGGTGAAGACTGGGAAAAAGCGTAGCCTGGTCCGATGAATCTCGATTTCTACTGAGGCACAAAGATGGTAGGATCACGATTTGGCGCCAACGGCATGAATCCATGGACCCAATCTGCCTTGAGTTAACAGTCCAGGATGATGGAGGTGGTGTGATGGTGGTGATGGAATGTTTTCTTGGCACACTTTTTTGGCACCTTTTAACACCAATCAATCATGGCTTGAATGCCAGTTCCTTTTTTTGAGTATTGTTGCTGACCATGTACATCCCTTCATGGCCACGATTTACCATCTTCTAAAGGCTACTTCCAGCATGGAAGCAAAAACTCGTCTCAAAACTGCTTTCATGAACCTGACGATGAGGTCAGTGTTCTTCAGTGGCCTTCCCAGTCACCGTAACTGTATCCAATGTCAACATGGACCAGAATCTCAAAGGAATTTTTCCAACAGCTTGTGGAATCCATGCCATGAAGAATTGAGGTTGTTTTGAGAGCAAAGGGAGGCCCGACCCAGTATTGCTACAGTGTTCCTAATAAAGTGCACAGTGAGTGTATATGTGCTGCAACACACACACACACAATATATATATATATATATGGTTTTCGGATCTTAAATTCATCTGCGTCTAATTCTCTGATCTGGAAGGAAATTACCTGACATCGGCACTTTGTATGGAGTGGCTACCCATAGTGCTCTGACTTGGTGTTCTGTGGTGAATGGTACCTAGAGGAGAAGATTTAGAACTTAATTTCCCATTGCTTGCACCCTTCTTTCTTTTCCTGCAATATATACATGAGGCACAATCAGAATATGCTAGGGGTCCACGGCTGAGGGAAGGCTGAGATCCAGTGGATTAGCAGCTTGATTTCTAATTATAACTAATTATAATTATAGCCTGTGTACCGACTGTATGCCAAGTACTGCACATATTATACAGTTCCATACAAACAAACTGCAAACCAGGACTTTCTTTAGAAGGAGTAATAACTACAAATGTACATAATTGTCCTGCTCACTCAAATATTCGCCAAGACAACGGAGCTCATTTATCAATCTTTTAGTGAGGACTTGTGTAAATGTTTGTAGGCCAAATCAAACTACAAAATCCTGCCAGATCTATAAAACTCTCTGTAACTCCGATTTTCTTCAGACTCATGGGAGCACGAGCATTCACAGCATAGCTGCTTTACCGATACCCACAGAGCCCCATAAAAGGCAAAGCTCGTGGAGATGAAAATGACAGAATGATGACTAAAAGGTGGAAGATCTCTTTCTAAGCGTGGTGTGCACTGAAATGTTCCTCTGTTACAGCTTGGCTACCATCGACACGCCTTAACTCTAGCTCCTTGTATACAGCAGCGTCGTGTCCTTGTTGAACGGCTAGTCTTATCGCGCTCCCTTCACGGATCCGTCCGTGTAATTAATACGAAACGACCGGGTCTCACAATTTACACCTGTCAATGTCATCTGTATATACATTTGCAGTAATAAATCCCAAATGATAAGATCTGAAGCCTCGGATCACACGGCCGGAAAAAGAAAGTCATCTTAGCGAGTGAAAATATCTCGAATATAGTCATGACTATACTCAAATTGATCTGGTATTTCTTATTCGAATGTTACAATAAACCAAATATGAGATCGCTAAACCTATTTCTAGGCGTTTCTATTACTCATTCACTCAAGCTGATACTTTTCCTGTTCTGTCGGCGGAGTATTTCACGTCTTTCTAGAATAAATGCTTCAAATGAGCAGGATGATCTGCCGAGAGAACGAGAGTATTTCGAGTTTGAAATGAGTACAAAAGGCTTGAAATAGGTTTCAGAGGAGAATATTTTCTTCATCGTGGTCTTATAATATAAAATACTAGATAAAGCGGACTACATTCAAAGTATTTCCACTTGCTAAGATGTCATTTTTTTTTAAAAAGTCGGGAGCTCTCTTAGGATTCCGACTTTTTCCCGAACGAACTGGTGCTTCTTGCGTACAAGCTCTTTAAAAGCGAATGATTTAGGAATAAATTTGTTCGTATCCAGCTTAACAAATGAGGCCCACTCTTGTCTGACATCTGATGTTTGGTTGATTAGTTTCGCTCTGGTACCAAACTAAAACAGTGAACGAGTGAAAATAGAATATGAATATTCACCCAGGACATTTGGGAAAATTGTGTATATATTGTTTTTTTGTTGTTTTTTTTGGATTACACGTTTCTTTAAATACTTGCACTGTTAATTTATTTAGCGTTCTCTTAATCTTGCTCTTCTGAAACAGTTCACAGAATCCACTGCGGGGGAGGGGGGGGGGATGAAAGTGTCATCAGCAGAACAATATTTGACAGACTAACCTATCCGGCCATCTTGTGGTGGGCTGATGAGACAAAGTCTGGAAACGCTTCCAGGCACTGAGGGCTATTTGGGAAAGCAAGAATTCAGAAAAATGATGGTTATATCAAGATAATGATAAATTTGACTTCTTGTAAACACTGTAGCATGTTACACATGGAAATCCGATAGATTCAGAGAAAGAATAACTTGGTCATTTGGGCATGGTTGAGTTTAGTTATATTTCAATAAATACACCACCGGTCAAACGTTTAGACACACTCATTCTTTGTTTTTATTTATTTTCCACATTTTATAATAATAATAATAATAATAATAAAGTCATCAAAACTCTGGAATAACACAAATGGAACAATGGGAATTATGTTATGTTATGACCCACTTTTTTTGCCTAGAATTTCCAGAAATGAATTCTTGGCATTTTTCTCGACGGATTTCTTGAGGAATTTCCCTGAGATGCTTTTTAAACGGTGTTAAAGGAGTTCACACTTACGCCGGACTCTTATCGGCTGCTTTTCGGGAATATTTCTCTCCGAGTCGTCCGTTTAAAAACGTATTTTGTTTTACAAAAAAAAAAGTTAGTTTTCTAACGAAAGAAACGAATGCGTCGGCACGATTATACTTCTGTCTACGTCACCGATTTCAAACATTTAGCCGTACACCTTCAGCTCAAGATCATGAGAAACATTACAGTCGCGTGTCTCCAAACGTTTGACAGGTAGTGAGTATTTTTAAAGACTTATCGACTTACTTTACTGGAAAAAGCCCTGCTGTTAATGTCCATGTTTTCAGTTCTGAAGGAAAATAATGACATAAGCATCACTAATAGTTGACACTGATTACACAGCACACAATCTGGCCACTTCATTTGCTTTGTGCGTTTGCTTGTGCTTCACGCCAACTCAGGAGTGCCCCCTTGTGTTGATGTTAGTTAGACTGCTTTAACATCGGATGTGGTCCATGTGGTACTCACAGGCTTGTCCTGGATGCGTGGCGGGACAGACACACTGGAGACGAGTAGGGGATTTTTGTCACTGAGGGCGCTGATGAAGTTGGAGAAGATGAGTACCCTTAGAAAAAGAAACCAACTTATCGGATTATCAAAAGAACATACAAACGCACAAACAAACGTACTACAAACGTTCTAACAAAAATGATTATCCTAACTCCTTTTTTTTTATTTATTTTTTTTATACCTGTTTCCTTGGGGTAAAAAAGCACACATTTGTCATTCAATCTAAGAAGTTTACAGATGGTTGTTGACAGCCCAGGTAATGAGCCCAGGTTTTTAAGCATAAAATCCCCCGAACCTGGTTGCTTCTGCCAAACGGTTCAGACTTTCAACATGAACTCCTTGGTGTTTTTCCTGTTTTATTGCATCACAACCTGGAATTAAAATGGATTTTAATGTTTTTTTTGTTTTGTTTTGGTTTTGTTGGATTGTGTAAACCAAAAACCGTTCGATCAACACAACTTGCCTACCACTTTGAAGATGAACAAAGATGAGCTTTTTCATTCCACTTCAACAATTTGGATTATTCTGTTAGGTCCATTACATAAAATCCAAAAGGATTTTTTAATGGAATTCATAATTCCAGGTTGTGACGTGTGTCTTAAGCCAATAAACCATAAGGCAAATAAAAAGAAAAATGGTTAAAGAAACACAAACTCAGTGTTCCATCTTCTAGACCACTTATCCTTCTTCAGGGGGAAACCTGGAGCCTATCCCAGGGAGCATCAGGCACAAGGCAGGGTATACCCTGGACAGGGTGCCAATCCATCGCAGGGTACAATCACATACATTCATACAGATGGTTGTTGGTCATACACTACAGACACACCAATCAGCCTTTGGACTGGGAGGAAACCCCCACAGCACAGGGAGAACATGCAAACACACACACACAGGGCCACAGTGGGAATTGAACCCCTGACCCTGGAGGTGTGAGGCGAACGTGCTAACCACTAAGCCACCGTGCGCCACTCAGTGTTCTACAATGGTGATGCATTGGTGAACAATACAGTGTTCTCAGTGATGTTGGTAAGTGCTTCGTGAAATTGCCACTAAATTTGAAATAATTAAAAAAAATTTTTTAATCACACTATTTAGAAATGTCAAAATAGAATTATACACGGCCCCTGACTGTCTGAGCTCAAAATATAACATACTGCAAGTGTCATTATACTTGAATTTTCTCATTTTCGTGAAGAGCACCGATAATTCTCCAGGGAGAACGTACCGTATGATATGCTTTACCTGGTTTGAAACGACCGGAGGTATGCAAATCCCTGTTAGACTGTAATCCCACTCTGGAACTGGAGAAAAACACATACTGTATAAAAGCATCATGAAGCTTTTTCTGCATCACTCTAACCCCTAAATGCATTTAAACTCACTGGCCCCTTTTTAAACCAAACTCTTATCAATCCCTTACAATAAAAAGCTGTATTACATAAAGTATAATTGAATTTACCCAATTTACTCTTTTCAGACCGTATTAAGAGCACTAAGTTCCCATTGTAGAGCTGTAGGAAGCAATACCTTTGCTGCTGAAGAGCTACTTCTAACTTTGATATGTAGGCCTTCTGCTCGGTAATTTTTCTGCGTAGAACATAAAGAACATTTAGCCAGGATTTACGGAACAGTTTCTACTTCACGGGAATTTTCCATCTGATCGAAATCCTCACTTCGACATTTGTTTCATCTCTTGGTGCATTTTGATTAGAGTCTCCTTCATTTTTTCGCTCTGTTAAAAACAAACAGAGATCGTTTGATCAGACACGTCTTCACTTAATATCACAACGATAAAGGTGGAAATAAAACCGTCACATAACTCTTACCTTGTGTTGGTAGTGAGATAGTAACCGTTTCTGGTGTCTTGCCTGGAACTGCAAGACCTAAACAGTTGAAAAACAGCAACAAAAACGGTCTGCTTGATCGCTGTGTCAGATTCGTAGCGCTCACAGCGTCCAGAGACGTCACGAATACCCGATTACACTCGACTACTCGATGCTCTGACCACTGTTACGCTCACCTTGCTTATCTCTGAGAGGTATTTGACGGCAGTAGTGCTGATATCTGAGAAGAGTGCTCTGACCTCTGAGCTGCTCTGAAACAAAAACAACAAATATATGTTATAACTCTAATACTTGTAGACATAGGTATTATAAATCCAACAGAACAATAAAAGTCTGATGCTACTTACTTTGTCTGAGAGCAGAGACAGCTGACATTTCGCTTTGCAGATCAGACACTCGCCTTCTTTTCCTGCCAAATAACAAAAAGGAAGCAATATCCGCCCCCCCAAAAAAATTACAAAACATACACTACTAACATTCCTCTTTGTCATTCCCACTGAATGACTGCAACTAGTAAGAGTATGCTGTGTGTACCTTATAAAGCGTCAACTCATTGTTTATGCATTACATACATACATACATACATACATGCGTGCATACTAGAACTAATACTAGATAACTGAAGGAGATAAATTACCTTTTCGAAAGCATATGTTGCAGAAAATATGGCCACAATTTGTCAGAGCCAGGTGGACGTCCGGTCCTGGAGACTTAAAGCACGAATTACAGCATATCCACGCGGACATATTCTGCACGATTACATGCACTTTATGATACAGATTATATTTTATAGCTACACGGTATATTAACCGTTATTAACCCATTGGGCACAATGATAGAAGAGTCTCACAGTGCTTAACTGTCAGACTGCTCAGGATATGTTCAGTATTATTCAGCGATACTGAATAATAAGCACTTTTTCTTCCGTTTTTTTATTTGTTATTTTTATGTTGCAGACATTAAACATGTAATAACTGGACTGAATGTAAACACATATCATAAAATAAGTTTGTAATACGTGAATGTAAAATGACTGACATGTGTGCCATTTCAAGAAAATGAAACTAAATGACTCGAACGGCATTCTGGGTAATGTAGTTAACCAGTGAAAATAGTCCCGGGTAGAAAAGAACGTTTAAACGAGTTGTAATTTCATTACCAAATAAATCATGGACGCCGTTAAAGATCACATAAAGATTAATATTAAAGTTTATAAATATGAATATCAAATATTTAGCTATTCCAGGTTAGAAGACTAGATATCTGTCAGTAAACTACACAGACTCGGCTAGCAAGCTGCTTGTTAATGAAGAGAATATGTTTGACTCCTGTTAGAGAGTAGATTATTAAAGCGTCCGGTCATTTTTGTCACTAAATAATATATGGAAATACCACAGCTGTTGGGTTGTTCTGTGTGTTATAACCATTCCACCGGGCTGTAGTTGGACCGTTTACTGTGTGTTCACTTTAGCGAAAAAGGCTAACGCGGCTAGTCAAGTCAAGTCGTCACTCAGCGACGCGCGTGAAATAGTTTTCGCCACCGAAGCGCGCGAGCGTGCATGACTGGGTTGCCAGCGCCCTTGGAATCGTACTGCCTTCTGATCACGAGAACACAAAGCAAAATATAAAAACATATAAACATGTCTGAAAAAAACACGGAATTTAGACTATAATAACAGGGGGTTTTAACAGCATCATTGTCCTAATTGTTTTTGTGATGTGATAGTTGATTTGGTTTTGTGTTGGGATAATGTTGTTATATTGTAGTGTTTGGTTTTGTGTTGGGCAATGTGTTATAGTATTTGGTTTTGTGTTAGGATAATGTTGTGTTTGGTTTTGTGTTAGGATAATGTTGTTGTATTTGGTTTTGTGTTGGAATAATGTTGTTGTATTGTAGTATTTGATTTTGTGTTAGGATAATGTTGTTGTATTTGGTTTTGTGTTGGAATAATGTTGTTGTATTGTAGTATTTGATTTTGTGTTAGGATAATGTTGTGTTATAGTATTTGGTTTTGTGTTAGGATAATGTTGTTGTTGTATTTGGTTTTGTGTTGGGATAATGTTGTTATAGTATTTGGTTTTGTGTTAGGATAATGTTGTTGTTGTATTTGGTTTTGTGTTGGGATAATGTTGTATTTTATTTTGTGTTGGGATAATGTTGTTGTATTTGATTTTGTGTTGGGGTAATGTTGTGTTGTAGTATTTGGGTTTGTTTTGGAATAATGTTGTTGTATTGTAGTATTTGGTTTTGTGTTAGGATAATGTTGTTGTATATGATTTTGTGTTGGGATAATGTTGTGTTGTTGTATTTGATTTTGTGTTGGGATAATGTTGTTGTATTTGATTTTGTGTTGTAATAATGTTGTTGTATTTGGGTTTGTGTTGGGATAATGTTGTATTTGGGTTTGTGTTTGGATAATGTTGTGTTGTAGTATTTGGGTTTGTGTTGGGATAATGTTGTGTTGTAGTATTTGGGTTTGTGTTGGGATAATGTTGTGTTGTTGTATTTGGGTTTGTGTTTGGATAATGTTGTATTGTAGTATTTGGGTTTGTGTTGGGATAATGTTGTGTTGTCTATATAAAACTATTATATTAATCAGGTAGGAAGTCAAAAACGTAGTTGAGAACAACATCATTTAATGCAATAAGACAAACACTAGTTAGCCAAATACTTATTTAGTTATCTAATATTATATGACAGATGGCTAATCTTTGCTAGTTATGTTAACTTTCGACTAATTTAGCCCTAGCTAAATAATTGTTAGACCAATTTCTTTTCGATGAAAAAGTTCTTCAAGCTTCTCATTTGCCAGACTCCCACGGTGAGTAGTAGTGCGGTCTGGATTATCGCCCACCACAAAACATTTCCATTTGTTCCTTCGCTCATTTGGCGAAATGTTTCCTCACGTCCCTGTGATTAACAGTAAAAACAAGTTCATTCAATTCAGTTCGCACACATTAAAAGGTACAGTTTTGCTAATGTGCTCAGAATCAATCCCATTGTTCTTTCAGTACGCAGTAGTTATTATCAAATGCAAAAAAAAAATTCACTGGCTTTGTAAATATCACAATAATAAAAAAAGCTATACTACATTAATAAAAAAATCTCAATATCACTTAAGCGATTGTTTGAGTTAAAAATCCAACCGTTCATTTTGTCTCAAATTTACATTTATTATTTAGGTTATTATTTAGGTTTATTTCACGAAAAGAAGTGATGCCCATGCTGTGGGCTCTGTGGCGCAATGGTTCTCGTTCTTGAATGACACGAGTCATGTTTTTTTTTTTTTTTTTTTTTTTTTTTTTTATATATAATGAGTAAAAATCTAGCATGAATGAAATTCAGTTAAAAACATTTAATAAATGTAGCACATTATATTTTCTGTTACATCTACATAGATTTTCAATTATATCTACTCATTTTTATTATTGGTTTTGATTTAGCGTTGATATCGCATTAACTTACGATTTTAATGATATCTACTCGATTTTATGTGTCATGGTACTAAATGTAGTTACTCGGATCGACTTAATTTTTTTTTTTTACGTACATTGCCTCAATTCACAAGGTATATTTCACAGCTTTAATGACTCAATATATTTGAGTGTTGAAAAGAAACGTGTAAAAAAAAAAATGTTTCAGCACAAAAAAAAAATAAAAAAAATTGAGGACGTCACAGTTGAAGTTTTTCGAGTGTAGGGTCGCGTCGCCTTCCTTCGTTCCTTCCATCCTTACCCTCTCGAAGTCTTGCTGCTTGCTGATGAACTGCATCTGGCTGATCAGGTGCTGTATTTTGAACTCCACCGATTCAATGGTGTCTTTGGTCTTGACAGCGCTGGGATCGATGGTGTGTTCCACCATCTGTACGTCTAGATGCACTTTCTGTACAGGGATAGCCTACGGTAAGGCTTCTTTCATACATAATTTGTGAGTGTTCTTAGAAACTAAAACTTAAGCATAACAAGTAATATTCTTCATGCGAGCCAGAGTAAAAGTATTACAAGCATGTGTCAGTAACTAGCGTCCCCCAACCCCCGCCCACAACGCACACTTTGTTGGCTCAGATATTAAAGTACTACTACTACTACTACTGTACACAAATATCTGTAACAGTACCACCTGGTGGTGATTCCTCAGTGCTAAAACCCGTGATAGCATCACGAATAAGAAGACCTGCAGTACGAGCGGGCCCTAAGTAGCCCAGTCTACTCATAATAAGGAAAACAGGATGGTCTTTGTGTGTGTTTTGTATGTTACTGTTGTTAACATAAATTACTACACTGCCAGTTATTTCAGATAAATGACAGGAATTTGGATGTAGATTAATATTTATATGCACAATGATCAAACAAGAGACGGCAGTGTCGGGGAAAAGCTTCCTGAGACAAAATGAGGAAGAAACTTTTAGAGAAACCAGACTCAAAAGGAAACATGTGATATCGGATAGTAGGACATTCACTTTAGATTCCTAATGGTAAGTCCTAACGTTTTGCTTTTGGGGGAAAAACATGATTTAATTGAATAGCAAGGTCAGTTTAAAAAAAAAAAAAAGAAGAAGAAGAAGAAAGAAAGAAAAAGTTCTGAGTATTTACTTTGGTTTCACCCTTGGAGTGACCTCCACTCTAGTTCATGTGAAATGTAGGTGAGATATGACCGTCTCAAGCGTTGTCAACAAAGGACCGAAATAAACGACCCAGGAAGGTAACGTGGAGCATTTTAGAGATGTACTCGCGTATAATGTAAAAGTAATGTACAATAATTCACAGGTTTGGCCTTGACTTACCAAGCGCTCGTTCGCAAACACAGAGAATCTTGTAGCGTTTGATTTCATACACAGGAAATGCTGACCCGAGAAATGGGACGTGAAAGTGAATTTTCCATATTTGCCGAATCGTTTCATCAACAATACCTGCAAACGTTCGGAAAAAGCCAGGGTTAAACTCAATGCTGCTGCCAAGTAGCAGAAATATGTATGTACATATTATACGTATATATATATATATATATATATATATATATATATATATATATATATATATATATATATACGTATAATATATATTTTACCATGTAATGAATCGCATCCAACCTCAAGATTAGGGTCTTTAACAGTGATGGTTAATCCAAGGTGTGGAGAGCGGTCTTCTTTTCTATCCCAGAGCTCTAATAAGATATAACCTGGAGGGAAGACAAGACTTCAAACTTACTTTGTTTGCATAATGTATGTGTGTGTTTTATTTTATTATTATTATTATTATTATTATTATTTATTTGACTGAATAAGAGCTGTAGGTGTTGATTCTTGACCATCTAAAGCTAACGATAAACAGATTTTAAAACCTGTTGTTATTTAACAAAGGAAGGTGTCGACACGGCGAGTCGTCGTGGGAAGAAATGTTTATTATAACAATTACGGAAGGAGTCTCCAGCGTCAGCACTTTGTAAGAGTCAGTAAGTACACTGCCAGTGGAAAGTCTTCAGGGCAGAGTGCTGTGTGTTTTCCTGTTTCTCATTAACACGGCTAACTCGTTTTGTCTTGTTAACTTCAAAGAAGAGAACGGAAGAGCGACTGTTTACACGTGCTACGATGTAACCGATAACAGAAGCTAACTTGCTCTGGACGTCCCAGCAAATTACGTGTGACTTTAAACAGATAAAAATAAAACGTGTCATTCGTTAATATATTTAAAAAAAAAAGAAGAAGACGTAATTATTGGAAAATTGCCGTGGTGTAAGAGGAATAAAACACTTCAGGTTAGATTATTTTCATACAACAACATGACATCACTTTGTATTCCGATTGATTATAATGCACTGTTTATTGGAAGCTGTTTCATACCGACTGTGAACACTTTTAAGCGTTACAGAATGAAAATCAGCTTATGATTTCATAATATACGTTAAAAAAAAAAAAAGCATTAAAGAGCACATTAAGCCGGAACGGCAGAGTAGAAAAATAATTTGATTATAGAATCAAATCCATTTTCTTTCTTTTATCCCCCATTTTTCCAATCTTAGCTTCTATCAAAAGCATTTAAAGCTATTGTTATCTCTGTGTGGTACAGTATGTGTCTTCTTTAACCCGCTTTAAATACCCTGGAAATATAGAAATAACATTAAAAAAAAAACAAAAACTATATTCGGGATATTTTCTATACTCTTAAACTAAGCATGGCGTCAGCAGCGTATCTATAACAGTGTAACAACACCCCGGAGCCGAAAGAATAAAACGACTAGAACGTATGTTAATGGATATTGTAAAAGCAGTATCCTTAACGTTCTTTACCTGTGACAAGGGTGTCCTCAGGAATCTCCTCAATTATACACTTTTCCCTCTGTTGCGACAAATCGAAGAACATCGCCGGAGCCGAGATAACCAGGCACGATATCAGAAGGCAGGTCTGGGTTAAATTCATCCTGGTTATTGTTATGGTTTCAAAAAAGATAAACGGTACATCTAAAGCAATGCTAAGAAACGTACGAGACGGATAGTCGTATGCGAACACGACGGCGTACGTGTGAAACGTCCACCTGCATGGCGTAGTGTTACTCAAACAAGGTTAGAAGAAAAAGAGTGATAAGACCACAGCAGGTGCTTAAAGGTGATAAAGTAAACCAATAGTTGTTCTGCTTCATAGAGGAGAACTTTTATTTTAGGAGTGTTTCATTTCATGAAGTTTAATCCTCGAAAAGGAAACAAGCAGGCCTAATATTGTAGCTGAAGCAGTGACAGACATGTTGACAGGAAACCGTTTATTTGTTCATATTTACAGTTGATATGTACAATTTGTTGCATTGAATGTACAGACATTCAGCACACAGAAGGCATTATAAACAAGTGCTAAGTACTTGACTTGATATGGAAGGGTAGTATCTTTGCCGTTCCACCAGGGGGCACCAGTTGGTTTAAAAAAAATAATAATAAAATTTTTAAACACCTAAAATTGTAGTAAAGTTAACATTATAGTAAATAGTTCATAAAGGGCTGTTCTTGTGTGTTGATATGACACAGTGAAGTCACACTTTAATATCATGAAACACTCACTTTGGCTTTATCGGGCTGATGTGGAGGTGGGCGAAAAAGAATATCATGTCACAATACTCAAATACTCTATGATACAAAACATGTATGACAATACATGTTTCCTAAAAAAAACAAAAAACAAACAAACAAAAAAAAAACATACGAATACAATAAAGACCCTGAAAAACAGTTTGAATTTTATTTCTACAGAAAATAATTTAACACTGAAAATGAGGGAATATAAATTTTCTAATTCAAGTTTTGCATTTTTTTTTTTTACATCAAATCCGCTTGATATCATTTCCGTATCGCCCACCTCTAATCCGAGGTACTTTATTATGATTATGATTATGATCTTTTTGGCTTCCCACCATCCCCGTGTCCTAAATATATTACGTGGGTTATTTTCGTCAGTGTATAATGTTCTTCATAAGAAACGATTCATATATAACTACACTATAGTCTTACAAAGCGTTATTTCTGTCACTGAGAATCTGTCGTTCGAACCGGCACTGTATAAGGAAAAGGAGGAAATGAACTGATGGAGGTTGTGCGCCAGGCTCTCACTCACAGTTGTCAGGTACGCAGGTTTTCTCCTCCTCGAGAGGTGGGCATGAAGAGCCGTTGTTAGCAGGCTTTATATGAATGTAACGGGTGCGATATCTCACGCCTTTCTTTTTCTCCTCGCCACACTGACCTTTGCATAGACCCCAAGGTGACCACGCAGACACCTCACAGTCAAGAGGCGTATCTGAGGACAAACACAGATAAATACATATTATAATCATGAAAGTTTGATTTGGTTTCAGTCGCTTTAGAAGTTACTTTTTTGGTTTAGACTGTATTAATAACACTATTAATAACTCTGTCATTGTGTAGGATCACCACAAGTGTATTGCACAGGGGGGGCCGGCAGTTTACCGTTCGTATTGTGAATCAGACTTGGATACCTAGCCGTTATTGGATACTTTTCTGCATCCCTCTAATTAGATATGAACTTTTTGCCACCTTCAAATGTTTCTTGAAATCAAAATCTGGTATAGAGCCTTCATAATGAAACCAACCAGAAATCTCCTTTTTCTACAAGACCTTTCCAGAGGTTCCAGCCTTGTAAAACATTGATCGCTATGACATATTGAAGTGGTTGAAGAAGTGGTGGAAACAGAGAGTTGGCACATGAAGATAAAAGCATGACTGGACTTGACATTAGATATTGTTTCCATGACCAAGTCTTTGTGAGTTGCAGAAAAACCTCTAAATGGACCGACCCCCATGATCTTGTTTGGGTTTGTTGTTTTGGTCACCATGGGGATGGATAAACTTTTGTTGTTGTTTTTTTTTTAAAATTTTTGCTTACACAAGCCTTTACTGGATTACCGTAAGTTCTCTCCAAAGAACATGACTTGCATGTACAGTATAAGACGGTTTGAGATACAATAAAGGCTCATTTTTTGGCCGTAAATGTATTTGATATCGAGTACAAATATACACCACTTTGACATTTTGATGGCCTTTTTTTTTTTTTTTTTGGAAAGAATGCCGGTTCTCGTCTCGTTTTCTGCAGTTTAGTTGGATTAAGTCACGTTGCGTATTGATGCAGTTGTTGGAAAAAAATTAATAAAAGTATCGTGGTATAATATTTTATGACTTACTTATGAGAGACTCGTCTATTTCATTGCCAGTGGGAATTTGGTTGGATTGCGTAGGCTCGATCGGCAAACTAAAGATCTGTTTGCTCTTGATCTTGGTGATTGTGACCTTGGCTATTGGGGGAAGATGTTTCAGTCGTGGATAGAAGAAGGAGTTGGCGGGGTGACTCGGAAACGATGAGGTTATCTGAGTAAGACAAGAAAAGAAAAAGAACAACAAAGTGGCGCGTGACCTCTGATACTGATTTAGAGTATTTAGAGAAAGATTGTCTGTCTGCTCGTGGTTACCTGTGTGACTTTGTCCTGGGGAATGGTTTCAAATTTGGGTGAGGAAAAAGTGAAGCCGCTGTCTGTGCCAGCATCATGAGGAAACAGAGTCAGGCTAATGTTTTCTTTCCAGTGGTCTCCATCACACAGATTAAGACTGTCTATCCCGACAAACCAGTCCGGGCTCGGGACAATCCGCATGATAAAAGACAACTGTAAAACAAGAACGGTGATAGTACCTTGTTGGGTTTAAGCTCATGTGAACTCATCACTGTAGACTTGCAGGTTATAAAATGCAGAGGCTTGAGACTGGGATGAGGGATGGGGTTAGCACATGTACCTTTTGACATGAAATTGCTCTCATTTGTGGAAATTCGTATTTTCACGTGAAACACGTTAAAATGAGCTTTGACTGAATTTATAGATTATAAACCGAGATTATGAATCGGAATTAGTCAAATGACCGGACTTGAGCGAATATGTGTGTGCGTATATACAGTATGTGCAGCCGCATGGAAAGTGCAAACGTATTAAATACTGAAGCGTACGAGCCAAGTCTGTTCTTTATGTCTTATTATTTCGTCGAACTTACAAAGCTGTGCCTTGCGTACACCTCAAACTCCGTGCTTGTCTGGCCGGTCCCTCCAAGAACAGCTGGCGTGGAAAAGATGCCGTATACACTCTGGATGCGCTCCCCAGCTGCCTCCACCTCCTTAATCAGAGTCCAAGCCTCTCCTTTTTCAGAGAACTCTCTCACCCCGTTACTTGCGTATTCGTTTTTTTGCCAGATGTGATAGTCTGAGCTGTGAGTTACTCCTAAAAATACAAATAAAAACAGAGTCCACGAAGCACTATTATAAATATCCGGTATTCCGTACCCGAAAAGACGTTAAAACAATTGAGCACAAAGTCTGACACTTTTTTATAGCCGACAGCATCGATAATTTTCTCGTTATAGCTGTGGTAAGCTCTACAATGCCTTGACATTCAAGAGTGTTCCACTCACCAATCAGCGGAGACCACTGAGCCGGAGGCCTGTAAACGGGGTACTGCTTGGGGAAGGAAGTCTGGCTCCACTTGCCTGTAAATGTTAGTCTGTATTTGGCTGTTGAAGGTGCAGTGCAATGCGAGTCCACTACACTCACAGGCATGGTGGCGATTCCACTAAGCAGGGTTACCATTAAGGCGAAGCACCACAGACAGCATCTCATACAGATGGTTTTCTTCTTTTCCATTGCTGGTTCTCTGACAGAATATTGAGATTTATTGAGGCATAGGCGTGTCGTGAGCGCCTGTCACATATATGGCAAGCATAGGAATTATGAAACTAGGAACACCGGTAATAGTTTGGATTTTTAATGCGTATTTACTCCCGAGGACAGCGTGTGGTTTTCCAAACAGATTTCCTGACGTATGAACTCGTACCACATGTGTGACGGTTTATTAAAATTATGCAAATACTTACCAGACACCGTTTCCGCTAACAACATTCATCATTGATATTTTACTTGGTCGATAATATCTATATAGATTGTTTTTTCTCATGCATTCTTAAAAGTATGGTGTGGTGCTAGAGTCTCCTTAGCAAGATCTGCGGTTAGTGCACCACTAATGCGACATCCTGAATAAACAGAGCATGAAGACTACTTACTGGCTTTGCAGAGACTGATGAGCTTTCTGCAGAAGAAGTGGAGGTCACCTATGCCTGGGCTGTCTGAGAGAGACTGCGAGACTCTATCACTGCGTGCAGCTATTTATGCCTTTCCACAGTCCCCTCGGTTTAACCGTATCAATAACCTCCTGACCCCTCCCTAAAACGAGCGCTCCATCCTCCATCTTACAGTTCCGTCTAGGATTTGTTCACGAGCACGCAACGGAGGTTAAATATGTCATAGTTGGAGTCAGGAGACTCTTTTTTTTTTTTCTTTTTCTTTTTTCTTCTCCTCCTCCTCTTGGGAAAATGCTTGAGGGAAATCACAGTGTACAGCTGTGTTGTCTTTTGTTGAAGTGAGACGGAGAGTGAGAAGGGTGGAGTGTGGAAATAGACTTGGTTTTCTGCCTCTGCAGCGTAGGCACCACAGCTATCCCTTAAGCTAACCGATCCCGCGTGCCACCCACAATTGCTTCCACATGCTCACGTTTTGGCAACCTTTTAACCACTATCCCTAGTTTCCTAAAACTTCATTTCCAGTGAAATGCTTGTGCGTGTGCGTTCTATACTTCAAATCCTTCTCTCTCTCTTTTTTTTTTAAATGATGAAGGAGTTGGATTTAAGAGCCGTTAATATGCAATTTGCTTTGAGTCAGTTTTGCTTCATGGCATTGGTGAATAAATGTGGTGGACATGTGGTGCCATGCCTGTGTCATTCGGAGGTCAGTTGGTATCAGTCATCACGGATTATTCATTCAAGCTGTGTGAAATGTCACTCCATGTGGTCAGTGTGGGACTACTCCAGAATGTGGCGAAAAAAAAATATGCGCACACACATATGGTGCCCTTCAGAATCCCTGGCTGCCTTCATGATGATAAGTGAAAATGTATGAGATGTATAAGGAGAATAAGACATTAGTTATTAGGGATTGTACTGGTACAATCACAGTCAGTTCACAGAGTTCAACCCCCCATCCCCCCCCCGCCATTCTGATGTTTTAATGAACATGAAACCCTCCATCTGCATGATGTTATGTGTTCTGCTGCATGACTGACACATGGCGTACAGATTTATCCCCATCGACCCTATTAGCGTTGGGTTCTTCTTGTTTAAATAAGTTCTTTGTCATAAAAAAAAAAAAAAAAAAACGTTCCTCAGTTGATGAAAATTGAGTCCAGTGAAAATTTCAAATGTTTGTGTGGGTAATGTTTACTTTGTGCGATAAATTGTTATCAAGGGCGCCAATATTTCTGGAGGGTACTGTATATACCACCCACAGGAAAGAGCGTGAAGTTGGAATACATAGAAGATGGAAGTTCTACCTGGCTGTAAATGAGAGGAAGCAGTAAATACCTCAAAAACACGTCCTGCGTCACTTTAATGACTGTAAACGCCTGAATTGTGTGGTGGTGTTAATCTTATGGGGGTTTTTTTTTCTTCCCAAAGTAAGTCATTATCTCTGATCAGATCTCTTTTATTTCGCAGGCTCCTTTCTGGATATATTTTGGATAATATATACTGTCCCCTCTGAAAGGCCTATTGTTTTCGCTATACACTGCAGACATTTAGGTTTGAGATTTAAAGATGAATATGAAACAGCAGAGCAGAAATTCAGCTTTCGTTTCTTGATATTTACATCTAGACGTGTTGAGCAACATAAAAACATGGCATCTTTCAGCCCGGACAATTCTTCAGCTGAGCAAAAGTATCGGAACAGATAGTCTTAAAGTACCGTTGTCGCTTTCGGCAAGAACGCCACCGGTTCCAGGAGTTTTTCTGAACCCACTGATTCAATACCTAGAACTCAGAATCTCTTATTTCTGTAAGTCATCTAAAACACTTGGATCGGCTCTTTTGAGGTCACTCGGGCTCTCGTTGTAGCTAGGTACAAATGCGTAATTAAATTGAACACGGTGATACCGTACATATTTGCGTCACGTTGTTATTAAATATTCAATGCAAATGATGTGGCCAATAGGGTTAATAGCTAAAAGACTCAATGTGCCAGCGCTGGCCCAGACACCTTTTCCTGATTATTGTCACCTGTGTGGAGTTAGCTTCACATGTGTCTTTTTCCGTTGTAATCCCCACCAGTCTAATTACTGTATATTACTTTATTTGTATCATGTGTTTCCAAAGTCTTGCGTACGAATAAACAGCAAATCTAAGATGCGGGTTGCAGTCGTTTTTCCAGTGTTCTAGTTCTCCCCAGGTGCTAGATCACTTTCTTGTTCTCTTGGTCCTTCCTAGAGGACCTTCCTTGTACATCTTCCTCATAGCCTCAATGGATGCACCAATGTTAAGGCACTAGCTTTTGCTTCCCAGACATATTGAATAGTTTCGTGTTTACATTTAACAGTGTACTTGTCTGGTAGATGCTTTTATATAAAGAGAAGACAATGCATGTGACACTTCTCTATTTTTTTTTTTGGGGGGGGGCTGATAAACCTATGTTAAAGCACAAATGGATAGTCTTGAAAATGCTCACAAAACCAGAGAGAGATAATATACCATAGGAAGTAACTATACAGCTGTTACAGATGTGCTGTGTTTAACCTTCTGCTATTGTTGGCTAAAACTCTGCTTTAGCAGCAGAAAGAAAATTAGTTGTAGAAAGCAAGTCCTAACAGTCTAAACATCTGTGCAGTAAAAAAAAAAAATTATTTGATGGAGTTAGTGTTACATAAATACGATATAATAAAGATATATATACCGTATCAATAACATGTCAGTTTAGCCGTAAATCATACATAAAAGCTCTTGCATATCTCAGCATATTAATGGCAAGCTACTTTATCATTTATTTACATAAGTAATAGTTCAATAAATCATCTCTCACCACGCGTTTTCCTCTCGCCTCACCAGGGCCTTGCCGGGTGGCTTTGAGACGGATTTTTTCCCCCCACTAAACATGGGAGGTTTGTGTTGATCCTCAAAAAAGTGAGACTAATGATATTCCCATTCACATCACCCAGCATGACTCTGTCTACCCACAGGCCGGACGTATAAAGAACAAGATTTACTCTTTCCTAAAGTGAGATTCATTTGCTCAGTGTAATATGAATCACCGCTTTCTTCTTCTTACACACGTTTGATGGAATGAAGTTGTTTCACAGTGATCTTCAGAAATTTAAAAGCGTGGGTCAATTATCATATCTTTTTTTTTTTTTTTTATCCTGCTCTGACGGATATTAATTCATACATCACTGAAGAATCACACTTTCCAGATCAATGATTAGATTAGATTCAGTTATTCGATGATTATAATATAATATGGAAGGATTAAAACACTTGGGGCATATATACAGTAGGAAAGTAAAGACAGGGTGGATTATTTATTGGATTATTTTCCAACACCGTGTCCCAAAGTGATTTATTCCTCTAATACCACATCGAATTTGTCAATGATTACAATTTTGTATTCGTTAAAGAACAGCTCGTCATCTTATTTAACCATTAATCTTTACATTTCACGTTGTGGAAAGTCCAGAAAACATGCCAGTTCCTGATATCACTTAGGTTATAGCAGCTGTGAACAGTTATTACGTACAAGAAACAAACAAAAAGTTCAAGTTCTTACTTAACTGATTAGAGTATAGTTTAATTAATGGAAGAGTCCAGACGTCTTGGCTTGACTAAAACACGACTGTACAAGAGCTGTCCCGTTGACATTTGCTATTATCTGACAATGCAAACAAAATGCACGTCTATTTGATCGGTTTGAGTTTTATGAATGATAGAGTGTATCAAAACGAACATCACGGACTCCCTAGCTTCTGCTTAATTCGTTAAATGTAAACCTTTTTTCAGTTGCATGATTTTCTTATGGTCTCGAAGCTTAGAAGGCAGACTGTTATGTAACTTTTGGAAGGATGTGTCATATTTGGCTGGTTATGTTCACGATGTCGGTCCAGTGCCGGTCTATGTATGATTGGACCTATCCCATGACTGTGGTTCACTAAATCATTAGATTAATGTAGCTCAGTGGATTCTAAAAAATATCTTCCTGATTTGGCCCAGTTATGTTGGACTTGGGAACGTTACATGAACCTAATAGCACGCCAAATTGTTTGAAGGGGGGGGGGATTTTAGAATACTTTATGGCCGTGCACTAATCATATTCTTTTATTTTACAGAAAAAAGGGGAATCTGTGGTTTTGTAAATTATCTCCAATCTGAATGATTTACCAAATGTGATATCCATTAGCATGATGTGGAGATCGAGGGCTATTAAATAAGCAGCCCACAGACAGATCTGGTGCTCGCATAAATTTTTACTGGCCCTTTAGTTCCTACTAGCTAACTAAAAAAAAAAAACAGAAAGAAAGCAAAAAGACATACATAAATATGTTACTGATGCGACAATTCTTCTCTTTTTCTCATGTCCAGCATGCTTTTATTAGCCCCTCCATCTGTTTCCAAAATGTTGCTTTCTAGTTTAAAGGAGAAACCAGACAGAAACCGAGACCCATCAGGAAAGTGGAAGTCCTTGCATCGGATGCGTTTGAGACTTTGAGACTTTTTCCCTATGACGTTGCCATGCCACAGGTTCATCCAGCCCTCCATGGGAATTTATAATTCATCGTTCTATGAAAGGTCTCCTACTATTTTAACTCAAGTCATACGAAGAGATCAAAACAAACCTAACGGTTCATACCACAAAATCTGTATGAAATTATACACAGTCCACCCAACATTTGAATTTCTCATGACATCAGTTTGTATTTCTGTCCCTCCATGCTCTCAGGGAAAAAAAATAAAAAATCAACATACGTTAAGTGCAGTATTCCCCTCTCGAAACTGAACAACCTGTAACCTAGAATCGAAATGTTTTAGAGTTTTAATCTAGAGTTTAAATATTTTAAGGTGCAATTATTTATTATGAAACAATCGTTAATTAAACGACAAAAAAGCAGACATTTTTTGGTTGCACCCACCTTGCTGGGTCAATACTTTCTAGAACCACCTGTCTGCAATTACAGCTAAAAGTCTTCTGGGATATGTCTATATCAGCTTTGCACATCTGGAGCCTCCTTTCCTCATGGCAAAATTGCTCAAGCTTGGTTTGATGAGGACCATTTGTGAACAGCAGTTTTCAAGTACCGATACAGATTCTCAATCAGATTGAGGTCTAGGTTTTAACTGGGCCTTTAGGTCCTTGGTTTTAAATCACTCCAGTGTAGCTTTGTCAGTATACCTCTACCCCAGGCACAAGTCTTATGCAGAGCAGAGCAGAGCAGAGCAGGTTTTCTTCTAGGATTGACCTGATTGACCTGCAAAAGACTTGTGGCTCCATCTATCATGCCCTCAACCCTACCAAGATTCCCAGTCCCTGCTGCTGAAAAGCATCCCAACGACATGATTCTACCACCACCATGCTTCACTGTAGGGTAGTGCTTTTTATAGAAACCTTTTACCACATTTACTGAGTCTCCAAATGGGTATTCATATCTGATCACTCTTTCATAAAGCTCAGCAATTTGGAATGTCCAGGCTACGGTTGTCTCCTCTTGGAGTTGCAGATCTCTCAAGCTTAACTATCCTTGGCCTCTTGGTTGCTTCTCTGACCAATGCGGTGTTCACCTGATCAATGGCTTTTATTGGACAGCCTCGTCTAGGTAAATTTAAAATTTTTATTTTTATTTGTAATGGATTCAATGGTGCTACATGGGATATTTTTTATTTTTTTTTATATATAATCAACTGATTGATTGATACTTTCCCAGAACTTTGTCCTGGACATGTTTTGCTATCTCCTTGGTCTTCATGAGGTTGTTTGTTTAGGACTGTTCTCTAACAATGTTCTCTATCGCCACCTCTTAGGTATTTTGGCACTGAAGATAGGGTAAAAGAAAGTTTATGGAAATCAATTTGTAATGTCGTGTTTACGGTCTAGCACGCCGTCTTTTGCTGCCAGAAGTATGAGTTCATTGTGATTGCATAGCACTAGGAATGTGATGTCTTTATGTGACCTAAGCTATGTCACTAAGGGATGGATACTTTGAGGAGTGAATTATTGCTGTTGCTGAGAGCCAGGGATGTCCTAAAATCCTCTGCTATGACACAATGATGGAGCTATATTAGCGGAACGCATCGGTCATTTCATATACAGTGTATTTAAGCTTTTAAACATGGAACACGAGCGAGTCGCGCAGATGTAACGTAATCAAACTGCCATGGGTAATAGGGATCGATTCAAATGATACATAACAGACGCAAACATAAATTAAGTCATGAGACAAATAACAATGCAGAAGGGTCGTGTATGGAGAAGGTTTGAAAAGAATTCAGACCCCTTGTACACTATTGTTTTACAGATTAAATTTGAAGTGGATTAAACTGACTCTTGTCTTGCCATCGGTCTACACACAATAGCCCATAATGGCGAAGCGAAAACAAGCTTTAGGAAATGTTTGGAAATTTATTAAAAAAACCAAAAATAAATCTCTCCTTTAGATATGAAATCAAACCCTTTATTTAGTGCTTTAGAGAAGCACCGTGGCAGCAATTATGATTCAAATCCTAAAGGGTACGTTTCTACAAGCTCTGTACACCTGGATTTGGGCAAGTTCTCACATTCCTCCAGGCAGATACTCTCAAACTCAATCAGCTTGGACGGGGAGCATCTGTGAACCGCTATCTTCAGGTCTCCTTACAGATGTTCTACTGGGTTTAATTCTGGGCTTTTTCACTTGGCCACTCTAATGCATTCAGAGACATGCACTGAAGCCACTCCTGTGTTGGGACTTTGTCCTGCTGAAAGATGAAACATCTGTAGCAGGTTTTTTTCTCTCTTTCTGGAGCAGGGCCTCTGTATTTGGCTCCATTGAAGCTTCTCCCAATTCTAACCAATTTAATCAATTTGAAACTGAAGGCTAAAACCAAGAGTAGATGTTCAGAGTTATTTATTGTTTAAACAATCAATCTAACAGGACACACCTGGGTAACAAGAAACACCTCTCAGGCACATGCTGCAGTATTTTTGCTTGGCAACACACTGGGTGGTCTGATACAAAATGTGCTATGTTGTGTGTCATTTAACACATCTACATATAAATACCAGGAAATAACAGCTGAGATTCTAAAACGTTCCTCATATTTATATTTTAATCTCAAACCACGTTTCTTGAAATCCCACCTCGATGTGTCTCAACGTGAATTCGATTTATTAATATGTCTACATGCCGTTGCATTATCATAGAAAATCACTCAGGCAATTCCCATTCAGCTATACGCAATGTACAATTCTAAACCTTTTTGCTTCTGTAAGTCTAAATGGCGGAGTGTGGAAGATCTGGATCAGGCATGTGCTTTTTCTATCACAAATCAGGTAACTAGGGTAGCTCCTTTTTGGACGAATTTTTACCGGGCTATACTTCTGAGTCCAATTGACAAAAGATT
This sequence comes from Ictalurus punctatus, assembly GCF_001660625.3. Taxonomy (NCBI): domain Eukaryota; kingdom Metazoa; phylum Chordata; class Actinopteri; order Siluriformes; family Ictaluridae; genus Ictalurus; species Ictalurus punctatus. The sequence continues at coordinate 1,482,911 of NC_030423.2, forward strand.
ATAGTACATTTTTTCACATATTAATTCCAAGTCAAATAAAACGGCGTAAAATTGGATTGAGACGAGCTCCTCAAATGTATCCTGAATGTTATTTTTCAAAGCAAAGCCAAGAAACTGATCTTGTGTCAGTTGGCGTTCAGTGGAGGTAACATCCGATTGCTAGTCATTGACACTCCTCCAGTCACTCGGGGAAAGGAAGTCTGGGAAATCTGGGCTCGAAGCATGTCTGTGGCTGTCCAATTCAACCGTTAACACAGCAGAAATCACTTTGTAGTTGGCTTTCTGTATTTTAACCAGAAATGACCCCAAAAAAAGAAGCAATAATTATTGAAAAGTGTCTGTCTTGTTACCTAACAATCATTTATTTGTAGAAGTACAGTAACATTTCATCTCAAAGTCACAGCCACCCTACCTGATTTCTGTACTTGGACGGTTCATTAACAAACTTTCACCTGCTTACATAAGAAAAAAAAAAATGTTCCCAGTTTCCTTCCCAACAATTCAGTTCAATTCAATTCAATTTGATTTGCGTAGCGCTTTTAACGACGGACGTTGTGTCTCAAAGCAGCATTACAGAAACATATAAACACAGGATGGAGATTTTAAGTGTGTGAATTTATCCCTATTGAGCGAGCCGGTGGTGACGGTGGTGAGGGAAAACTCCCTGAGATGATACGAGGAAGAAACCTTGAGAGGAACCGGACTCAGAAGGGAACCCATCATCATCATCTGGGTTAGGGTTAGGGTTAGGGTCATCACACATTCTTGTGTGATGTCATCTTTTTTTAAATGGGGGATTTAAAATTGAGAGTTTGTTTTACTTTGAGAGTTTGTTTTACGGGTTAGTGTGAAAAAGTGTAAAAGAGAGTTCATTATGGTTTGTACATGAAGTCTGTTTTGTTGAACTAGTCCACTGTTCACTAAAGGAGACCTGAGTTAAAAATATCATGTAATTGCAGTCCTAAGGCCATCGCTAAGGCAACCGTAGTCCCAGCAACAACAGCGAGAACGTCCATGTGGAATTGAGGTATGGTACTTCAACATGGTACAACCACAGTGAATATAAAGTTAAACAGTTAAACAGATAAATTGGTGAACTTAACTGGTCTGGATATTAATAATGGAGTAACTAAGTAAGGCAGGTGTGATGTATTTGTATTTTGGAGTCTGCAACATCACAATATTTTAAAATATCCTGTTAGTGAGGACATACAACATTTTTGTTCTAAAATAATTGAACTAATATTTCTTGAATTGACGACAACTTATTTTTGCTCTATTTAACATTATCGCATTCCGTATTATATCAAATTACAGCTTGAGAACACATGACATGGAGAACACATTACTGCACAATCTGTTATAGACATCAGGCAAGACTTATGGGAATCATCTCGTAGTGTGACAAGGAATGATCTCAGAAGACTGTTGTAGATGCCTAGTTATTGTATAAAATAATCACGGTATCTTGAGTCAAGTCGTTTGTGGGAACCTTTTTAGTTAATTTGTGTTGAAATAATAACTTCTGACCTCAGTGTATATTCATTTGTGACCCTGTCACCTCGAAGGCTTCTTATGGGACAATAGGGATCAGGTGTGCCATGTTAGTCCTTACTCCTCAGGCTCGTACCCAAACAGGTCGTTTGCAGTACAGACCCATGCCTGTTTCATAATCTTTATAAACGTGACATTGTGTTTGAATTATAAAAACAACTGGGTGTCGTCTCCAGGATTTGCCCAGGAATGGATGGTGTCATGACATTACCCAGATGTTTTTCATCTTTCATGCTTTGAATGAACGGATAACCAGTGCTGATGTGTTTGGAGCCACCTGGCTTGATAAAAAAAAAAAACAGTTCAAAACTTCATAAACAGATGTTAGAAACAATATGCGAACAATTTTATCACACTTTGAGGAACATGGATGTAAACAACCCCAGGATAGCATTTGTTATCTTTGGTCTGTGCTTTATTATGATTGTTTTATGGCGATTTGTCTTTGTGTAGTGCAAGTTCCAGCCAAAATAACTAAACGACCCAAGTGGATGAGATATTCACTGGCGCACTTCTGTAGATAATCGAGGTCAGCATGTCACATCTTGAAATAAATACCTAAAATAAATCCATCCATCTTCTAGACCGCGGGGTCACGGGGAAACCTGGAGCCTATCCCAGGGAGACAAGGCGGGGTACACCCTGGACAGGGTGCCAGTCCATCGCAGGGCACAATCACATACACACTCACACACCCATTCATACACTATGGACACTTTAGACACGCCAATCAGCCTACCATGCATGTGTTTGGACTGGGGGAGGAAACCCCCGCAGCATAAGGAGAACATGCAAACTCCACACACACAGGGCCACGGTGGGAATCCAACCCCCAACCCTGGAGGTGTGAGGCGAACGTGCTAACCACTAAGCCACCGTGCACCCTACCTAAAATAAATAAATAAACAAACAAACAAACAAACAAATAAATAAATAAAGTCACCAGTGCACCCATTAAATTGAGGATGCTTTCTCCAGCACGTACCAACATTAGAAACCCTTTAGTAACATGGGCGTGTTATCAGAGACCAGTAGAAACTAGTAAACATGTTCCTCTTCTTGGAATTCCAAATGGCGTCTTTGGCCATACTCACAACTATTGGGCTTACGTCATGTCATGCACTATTGCACAACCTTGGAAGAGGAAAAAGTTCATTTCATGGCTCTTTCAGGTACAAGAACAGACAGAAAGACGGCCTTTAACATAAGCTAATGCTTTATTAATACCCAGACGGAGAGATCTGTTTTAAAGTGTTGGTGATGAAGAATATGAGAAAATATTGGCATGATCGACAACAAGTCTGTGTTTTTGCTGGAGGGATAAAAAAAAAGAAAAGATTCAACTGGGAACAGCTGATTAAAGAACAGCTTTTATTGATCATAGTGCAACACTACAGTAGTGAATAACCATATATTGGAGTAGAGACCGGCTCAGGAACATTTAAAGTGAGCTTTTGTGAGTGTGTATAATAGTGGTGGTGTCTCTACATCGGTAGCGAATCCTGTGTGAGGCAATTCCAATATACAGCTGTACACTATCTGTACAGTACCATAATTCTACTCATCTAAAACGAATTCCACCAATAACCGAGCAATAGAATGCCCTGTGCTGATCTGATGCACAAAGAATAAGAAATAATCATCAACATTCAGAAGAAGAATTCCTCTACTGGAAGTATCTATTTAGTGTTTATCAAAAATATACACGTTCTTGATGTACACATTTCAACATAACTAATGCCCACATTAATATTTAAAACACTCCAAACCCTTCAAAAAAAAAAATGAATATTATATAGTCCAATAAGAAAACATAGGATTAATACAAATCTTACAGTTGCTTTTTGTTTTTGAAATTAGATGAAGTTGTGAAGGTCTGAAGAGTGATATTTGGTGGAAAGCAGTTCCTACAATCACATGTCCAAACGCCTCTACCGTCGAGTTATTTTGGTGCTGATATACAGTATTAACAAAATTATAGTGTACTAGTGCTATTTCACTATCTTAAATAGGGCGATTAGGGGCAATTTAGAGTTCCAATCCACCTACATGCATGTTTTTCGGAGGTGGGAAGAAACTCCCACTGATAAAACGATGAGATTTTATATATAAATATCCAGATTTTCGCTCCAGTGCTACAGTATATGCCATTTCCTACTGCTGAAATAATGCCTTAAGATCTACTTTATAGTCATCACTGGAATTGTGGGTTCTGTAGGAAAGGTTTAAAACTTTCCTATTTCTCTCTCCCACTCATTCATTCATATATGATGTCTGTACAAGAGTTCCGTTAATCCTGGACTAAACTACTTTGTCAATAATACGTTTCCAATAAAATGAGTGTTTAGTCCGGCAAAAAGTCAGAAAAATAGGAATATGGCCATAAATATTATACATTCCCTTATTCTGAGCTCCTGACTGAATAATCTAAAGAATGTTCATTCTTCTCCCGCCATCAATCTACAACAGGTCCAATTGTGTCCACAGGTGTGCGTGCAGGTTTTTGATCCAACCAAGCAAAAACCAAGAACTGGCACCTGAAGACAAAAACTTGCAGCCGTAACAGCTCTTGGTTGAGAAGATTGGACATCGTTGATCAACAGCCTTGGCAGTTGAACTGTTTTTCTTTACAAGAACCACCTAATCGTTTTCACTTGGAACTGCATTACTCACACCCCAAAGGGCCACCCAAAGTTCATCCCCACTTGGCCACCATCCTAAGTTTCCTAAGAGTCTCTTAATGATTTCACATTGAGCCCCGACAGAGAAACTATAGATATATAGTTTATATATTAAATAAAATCAGCACTCTGTGCAAAAAACCCGACTACGGGTCATCCATAAATATCTCTTCCAATTCTTTAAACTAATATTGTTGCAAATGTTGAAGAAAAAGTGACGGGTGCTGAGTAACCCCTGTTACGCGATGCTTGGTTATCAATTTGATAATCACTCTGCAGATTCCGGAGGCACCGCATCTTCTACTTCGGCAGTGAGCAGGGGATGGAAAAGGAAGTTAAATGCGAATGCGAAGGCATTACGGGCACTGACCCTCCAGTCCTGCTCTATCTTGACTTGCCGAACTGTAGGTACCAAAGGTGAGGTACAAGTCCTACAGTGAAGGGCCTTCAGCTCAAACACTGGCCACTTGCTGCCCAGCCTGCCCTCCAGAACAGTACTGAATTCCACAACACTGCCTGCACCGAGTGCCAACAGCACCCCACGGAATTCATTACTCGCCCGCAGCACAATGTCTTTGGTTGCGTCATCGGTTTCTTGCATCCATTTGCCCTTCTTATCCTGAAGAGGCATACCCATAGTCACTTCAAATTTGTAGCGGTCGAAACGTTTCACATGACACTTGTGATTTGCAAATGCTTTGAGCTTGCAAAGAGGCGGAGCTGGCTCTGGTTGGGCGCCGTCACAGGCTGGGTACTCCTCTCCGTAAAGGCATCGGACCCAGTCCGCTATGATGCCAGGCAAGAGGTTGATGACTGCTTGCGCCCCGTTTTCAATTTCCGTCACGCGGACGTATTTGAAACGGCCTTCCCAGGTGACGCGGTGGCCCTCCAGATGACTACAGAGGATCTGGGTGTGTGCCATGTTGCGTTCCTTCCAGGCACGAGGGCCACACATCTCACTGTACTGCTGCCAGGTAAGAGTGGAGTTATAAACCTTCATGCCCTCGGAACGGTACACGTAGAACCAGCTGAAGAGCAGCAAAGCGGAGATCCAAACCAAGATCAGTTTAACCATGCTACTGCGCCTCAGAGATCGAAACACGGCGAGAGGCGAGACGCTGAAACGAGTCCACCACCTCAGCAAAACGGGCACCACACAAACACACACCGTCACCGCCATCTTGGCCAGATCCAGAGCGAGGAACCACTGTACTAGCTGCACCAACAGCGCAGCGGCCAGTGCTAGCGAAAGTACAGGCAGGGCAAAGAAGAAGAGAAAGTAGCCCACAGCCGTGCGCATGAGTCCGAGCGCAGTGGATGCATGCAGAAGCGTGACGGACAGCTCGCACCAGGTGAAACAGAGCAGGTAGGGCAGAAGCATGCTGTAAGACCCTTGCCAGCCTCGCGCCGTGCCCATGCGGACACACGAGTATAGGAGGTAAAGATACAGAATGCAAGGCACACCCACATGCAACACCAACCAATCACAGATTGGCACGCTAAACCATGACCCCCCTACAAGTTGGCCCACCCTACCCCCAAGCAGCTCATTAGTGAAAGAGCAGATTGCAGAGGCAAACTGTGCAAGGAGGGCTAACCTAGCATGTTGCTGTGCAGCTGGACGAAGGCTCAGGTAGCTGCTTATCGTGAAGAAGACGGCCACTGTGGCCAGTTCGGAACAAGGCAGCCAGGACTTATCTGCCACAGGGAATGACAGTATGAGGAAAAGTGCAGAGACCAGGAAGTACAGGTGAGGCTCCAGATGAGTCCAGGTAAAGTTGGACTCAGCTTGCTGAAGGTCCAAGCCTGGCTCGAATTGAGCCAGCATGGCAGTCAGGGTCTTGAAGTTCTCCCACGCTTTGCTGTTCTGGAAAACCCTCAATGTGCAGATGACCATCGAGAGGAAGGACAGGTAGAAAACGACGAGGGGAATGACGAGAAGGAAGAAGTCCAGAGTAAGGTTGGAGATGATGAAGAAGAAAATAAGAGTGTTGACATGGTGAGTTGGGATAAGGGCGCTGATCCACTGCATTCCGGCGCGGGAAGCCCAGTCAATCAACACCTCCTTTACCTCGATCACAGCATGGAGCGGAAACTTCAGTATCTAGAGTATCACAGAGAAACAGAAGAACCATGAATTAGCATGGATCACAGTACGGTCGACCTTACTGATACTTCATCCTGTATCTAAAAAGGCTTTTTCAATTTCAGTTACACTTGTGCAAGTACTCATGGTCATCCATTTTCCATTGTATTTTAATACCTTCTGATGCAAAGGTAACTCATCTGGGTTCTTCACAGGTTCATCATCGTCATCGTCATCATCGTCATCAATGACCGCTGCATGAAGAGCCGGCGATGGTGAAATACCTTGCGCATAACGCTTGGCATTTTCAACAAAATCCTCAACGCCGACATACTGAGTCCCTACAAAAATAAAAACACAAATCAATACAAAAGGATCGTGTTGTGAACCTTTATTTGTTTATATCCAGGCTCTCTAAAACCACACAGTTTGCAGTCACACCATTGATGGAGACTAGGCGTTCTAAGACCTTCCTCTGTTTCTGAGCAGGACTTGAGAGTGCGCTGTTTGGGGCGCCATCTAGAGGAGCAGAAGGATATTATCACCCTAAGTGTAGAATTATTAGCAAGGACATCTTCCACATCTAGAACGTCGACGCCACGTACGATATTTACCCGTTTCGGTGTTGTAGTGGCTAATGTTTTCCAGCAGTTCCGAAGTCGACACCTTTCTTTTTCTGTCCGGATTGAGTTTCCAGTACATACACAGAGCCGCTTTCCTCACGGTGCGTTCGAAACGTGACTCGGACGCCAAGGCACACACCTCCTCTCTATTTTCGGCTGTGATGCCTTTAAAACAGATCCAATTCTTTCAGTGCATACTCCTAAGCAACTATACAAACAGGCTGTATAGTTGCGGGACTGGATTACACACTCACTGGCCACTTTAATAGGAACACCTGTACACATTTATGCGGTTATCCAATCAACCTAAAATCAAATCATGCGGATAAAAACACATGCCGGGCACGCCGGTCATGAACGGGATGGTGCGATTGCGTTCCAATAACCCTGTAGTTTTTTGAAACCTTACATGTAAAGGGCTGTCCCTTGGCCACCAGATACATACACGTGGTATACGATTGTACCTTTTCTTTCACGCAAACAAAACTGGAGAAGTTTCACGGCGTCCCTCCTGCCATTTTTTGCTGCTTGTAAAAGCCATGTTACGGCCGTGACGCCGTTCACTTCTTCGTCCTCGTGCTCAGAGAGTCGCAAGTAAAACCTGCCAACCTGCCGAAAAGAAGATCAGCTTCTTGAGCGCAGCCTCAATTCGCCATTGCCTTTCTGATGACTATTTAAGAATAAATCAGGTCGTAACATGCAACTCGCTCTCGGTTTGTGTCTGTATTTTATGTCTTTATTTTACACGTGTAAACGTGCATGTGCCCGTGTGTGTGTGTGTTATTCTGACCTCAGTTTGTGCTTTGAAATCTCCATTCTTAGCCCTCTGCTTAAGTTCCTCTATGTCCAGCTCCTCTGGAAGGTCTCCTAGGAGAACAGAGCACATATACATTTAACATTATCACACCATCTGCATGGGTCGTCTTTTAAAAAGCTGTTAAGCTCCTTGCCTGTTGTCAAACACATCAGAAATGTCATCATTTTCAAGTGGATAGTATACACTTCCGTCCTGTTTATTACACAGGAACAAAGGAGTGTGTCTGTGTGTGTGTGTGTGAGAGAGAGAGAGAGAGAGAGTGAGGTCAAGCTTTGTGTCCTGATTTAAATGTGCTTTTTGCATATGCTCGCGCTCGTGACCACGCGTGCAGTGATCGTTCGGCCAATCACGTAAAAGCTCACTTTAGAATGGAGGCAAGTTGAATTCGGTATCTGTTCGTCGTCAGGCGTTTAAAGGCTTTTCCACCGAGATGCCATTTTGAAACGGCAAAACTGAAAGCACGTGTGCCGCGAGTGCAGCGCTACCTGCAGGAGACGACGGTCCAGTGGTGGGCCGGCTTTCAGACACGTCGCTGGCCGCGTTCAGCTGGGAGCGACCCGTCTGCGAGGCTGGATGAGCGGACGGAGACACCTGAGAGAAGGGGCCTGGTGTTGAAAAGGAGGAAACTGTGCGAGGGGTGTGTCCAGACACAAGAGATGCCAGAGAGATGGAATCAGAAGGAGAAGAAGGCGGAGATCCGGGAGGAAACGAGTCCATCTCTAATAAAAGAAGAAGGAAAAAAAATTTTTAAATACCCATTTGATTTTTTTTTTATTTGGATTTTTTTTTTCAGCGTTATCGAGGTTTAGACGTTCAATTCAATGGAAATAAGAAGTCAATAATAGATATAATAAGTTTGATAATAGTGCGTTGTGATTTCTGCCGCTGTGACTAAATAATAAATAAGTGAATATATTAAAAAACTATAATAATCACAGACCCCCTGGCTACGCTTCACAGACCCCTGGGGTCAGTTCATTTATTGAAGTCCGCTGGGGGTCCACTTTGAGCACCACTGGTTTAAAACGCCTAGTCGCTTGAATCAGATGTCTTTAAGCAGGGAAATGACTAAAATGTGGGATTCTGGCAACCCAGGGCTGGAACTGGAGAACCCCGGGGTAAGTAATACAGCAGTAATACAGCTCATATAACCACTGTTGCCTACCATTTTGACATATTGTGAATGTATTACAATAGAACGTGATTTTAGACGTGGCTGTGTTTATCAAACAGGGCTGTTGTTCTTTTGATTCTAAAATAAAGACAAACTGGTTATCGAGTAATTAGAATCGACGGTGAAATTCATCAAATAAGGAGAAATTTGTAATATTGGAAGTTGTTTGGACGGGGTCTCGCGGACGGGAAGGCAAGCCGAAATGGGAAAAATTGTTCAGGGATGGTTCGGGGTGTTGACGCGGCCTCAAAAATCCCCAGATGTCAATCCGATCGAGCATCCATGGGACGTGCCAGACAAACAAGTCCGATCCGTAGTGGCCCCACGTCGTCTTGGTTCCAGATACCACAGCACAACTTCTGAGGTCTTGTGGAGTCCACGCCTCAACGGGTGAGAGATGTTTTGGAAGCACAAAGGGGACCTACACAATATTAGGCAGGTGGTTTTAATGTTATGGCTGATCGGTGTATATAACGTATTAGAAAGAGCGCGTTAATGTTGACCTACGGTTCAAGTTACAGCCGGAACTACTTTCAGAGTGTGTTGTTAGTTCACACCTTCCGACCAGTCAGGTTCGAGAATTCAAGTGGTACAAATACACACGGAACAACACCTTCTGAGAAATCTATTATTTTCTATTCTGATGAAACCCGTCTACGCCAAGTGTCTTCACGACATATCCTCCGACATATCGTTTTGATATGCAAATTAATATGCAAATGAGCGCATGAAGTCATTCGGCAACTTCTACCGGCTATTTGAGCATGGATGAGCTACTTTCCCCTGAAAACAGTTGGCAACACTGGACTATCGACTGGGACACTGAATTTAATCTCTATTGAAAACATTGCCATTCACTAACTATAATCACGGGCAGTAATGTGATAATGAAAAGGATTATTATCTGGAAAATGAAAGCAGTCCGGGAGGATTTTGACCCCGGGGGTGGCATCATGTGAAGCTGATGAAACGAGGGACTCTCCCAGGATGATGAACAGACCGATGGAGAGCTGCACAGATAGAGGAGGACAGCTTTATCTGTGTAAAGCCCCTGGCACTGGGATCACAGCTCACGATAGCTTCAAATAGCAGCGGCTCCCAAAACCCCCTTACCACTTCATGCATTTCCTAACCATAGCTCTAATGACAGGCTGGAAAGGGTGACCTGTACACACACACACACACACACACACACACACACACACACATACATACACACACACCTATACACATACACACCTATACACATACATACACACACACACCTATTCACATGCACACATACCTACACACCTATACACATGCACACATACCTACACACATATATACACACACACACACACACACACACACACACACACACACACACACACACACACACCTATACACATGCACACATACCTACACACATACACACACACACACACACACACACACACACATACATACATACATATATACATATACATATATATACATACATATATACATATACACATACATATATATATATACACACATACATATACACACACACACCTATACACATGTACACATACACACACACAGACACACACATATATACACACATACATACACACATACGTACACACACACACACACACACACACACACACACACACACACACATATGCGCGCGCACGCGCGCGCGCGCACACACACACACACACACACACACACACACAAACTGTAATCCAATGGATCAATCACTGTCATTTCCTTCAGGTGGCCATTTGACAATTTTGTTATTTAAAGTCAAATCAAATAGAAAAATGTGAACAATAATGCAGATGTGAAACACTTTCCAAAACAAAACAAAACAAAACAAAACCAAAGCTGTGTATCTGTAAACACATGCACCAGACTACACCAGACTACACCACTCACCCAGCTCTTCTCCCAGCTCTTCTCCCAGCTCTTCTCGCAGCTCTTCTCCCAGCTCTTCTCCCAGCTCTTCTCCCAGCTCTTCTCCCAGCTCTTCTCCCAGCTCTTCCAGCTCGATCACTGCTCCTGAGCTCTACAGAGTCATCGTTCGCTCCTCTGTGGTTTTGTTGTTTTTAAAGCAAAAGAACGATTCCAGATGAAGGTGAATCTGTACACAGCTGTCCGTCTCGAAATAAACCCGCCCACCTGTGCATGCGACTGTTTGATTGGACGACAATAAAACGACGTTTCAGACAAAGCTTCCTGTATGTGCGAACCGGAAGGCAAAATAAAAGTCCAGAATAAAGGCGTCAGGTGGCAGACACTTATAAAGTGTATTTTATATCACTTAACATTAACCTTGAATGTACACGCAAATACTACTACTACTACTACTACTACTACTACTACTACTACTAATAGTAATAATAATAATAATAATAATAATAATAAAAATTGTTGTTGTTTAGATATTCGACCTCACACAGCTTCACACAATACCAGACAAGTCTTTTCTTCAGAGTTTTAAAAAGATATCAATGTCAATATAATTATAAAGTCCCATACACGATCAGTCATAACATTAAAACCACTTATTGTGGTTATTTAAACCACCTAATATTGTGAACATGGATCGGACTTGTTTGTCCAACACGTCCCGCAGACGATAATGTAGTGAAATGGATATTTTACTACTTGGTCAGCTGTCCAGCAGATCATCGACTCCATGAGTGGATTATGAGGGTGAACATGAAGGTATCAGAAACTCTGGGCTTCATATAACCTTGGCTTGAGCAAAACTACACTGTGTGGGTGCAATTTTAGTAAAACACAGGAGAGGGCAGCAACGAGGCCTGCTAAAGGGCAGGTCAAACCACTCGGCTTATTGCCAGAGCCTGAGGTTAAAGCTTTATCTGTGTAAGTTAGGTAAGGTGTGTGTAGAGGACAATATGCATGTCCCCAAGCAGCTCCGCAGTGTGATCATTCCAATATGCTATTGTTCCCACAATTCCCATTATGTAGACGTAGTGCCATTACTATACAGTGCACCCTCAGGCATTTCCTTCAACCTGCGTCGTAGTGAAAGTGACAGCGCAAGTGTGAAATCTCACTCAGAATCAATTGCACTAAATGATATCACAAGCATGGTGACGTTACTGCTGATCAGACCGCTGGTTAAATTTCCTCCGTTTGCTGAAGAGCACGTCTTC
>NC_030423.2:1497500-1507500 GCF_001660625.3 Ictalurus punctatus
ATAGGCTACTACAGACAATTTAGAAATGCCGATCAGCCTACAAAGCACACGGCCTTGGCGGAGGAAACCGGAGTGCCCAGAAGATGCCCCAGAGGAACGGGGAGAACATGCAAGCTCCGAATATACAGGGTGAACCCTGTACGCTCCCTATCCCCCCCCCCCCCCCCCCCCCCCAGCCCAGTGTCTAAATAAGTGGTCTATAATTTAAATGCCGCATGGGCTGATGGGTGAGTTCTTTTTGAAGGGTGGCAGAGAGCATGCTGTGCTGCACATGTGGTCCATCGATGCTCTCACTGCAGTGTTCCTTTCTCTCCATCCAGCACACAGGGGTCCTGGACCTCCGTGCGCCTCTGCGTTGCTCCACCGCGGTTTGTGCAGGAAAGGTTCCCGTTTTTTTTGATGACGTCGTTGGCGGTGGGCGGGGAGAGCGTTCTCGTGCCCGGCGAGCGAAGCAGCCCGGTGTGTATTATCTCGTCTTGCATGTGTGTTCGGATATTACGGCGTGCACCGACAGACATCTTCTCATAGAACCTGCACTGACCATCACCGGTGTTGGCAAACCTGCGCGCTGAGGTCTCATATCAGCGCGAGACACGTCCGTCGGCCTAACCGGGCAGCGCGTGACAACTGGTCTAAGGTATCTCGCTTTGCAGTTTAGTGCCAAGGTGATCTATTCAATCCGGTCGGCGTTTGGGACTTAACCAGGGTTCATTAATAGAATCTGCTATACGTCCAAGAGTTCTGTGGGTGCTGGAGGCGCGCGCGAGATGCGGTTTTTTTTGTACAAGCTCTCTTTTCCTTATATCTTTTCCAATTATTGCATTATTATTATTGTTGTTGTTGTTGTTGTTATTATAAATCAGACGTCACCATGTCCTTGCGCTGATCCTGTTATTGTGAATGCAAAGGCTTTTTTTTCCCCTTCTTTTTCTCCCCTGAAATTGTATCACAACCGGGCGTGCCTCATACACTGCTGTATTGATTCTGCTGCTCTAAGCTCGCGCTTCTGCAGTGTTGCCAGATTGGGCGGATACCCTCCAGATTAGACTATTTAAAAAAACAAACAAAAAAAAAAACCACATAGATTGCTAGAAATCATTTACTGTAGACGTCATTTCTCTAATTGGTAATATAATCCGAGTCATGATTTTGGACCCAATCTGGCATCCCTGCATGCCGCGTCTTTGCTCGACTTCACCCTGAATTCCAGCAGCATTCTCCTCGACAAGGCCGCTGCATCCCTCATCCCTCAGTGAGGAGCATCAGCTGATCTACTGAGCTTCCAGTAAAGGCTGGATCTACGTAAGTGTCTGCTTTGCAAGCTCCGAGCTTGTGATCCGGACTCTACAGTATAACGGATCTCCATCGTTCTTCTGAGCTTTCCTCTGACACCTCCCTACGCGTTCAGGCCCTATTTGATTAGGTAGGATTCCTCAGTCTCGTGGATTTCAGGATTGATAATGTGTCTGGAGTGGTTCGTGAGCCTCGGGTGTAGGTGTAGCTCTGTGGGGTGTGGTTCTGCTTCTCTCTGCTTGTGTTTCGATCTTCATTACTGCACCTGATCCGGATCATGCACGGCTTGATGATTGAGTTGATGATTATGATCAGCTGTGTTGGAAGAGTTTTGTTTTTTTTAAAAAGAAAAGAAAAGAAAAGAGCTGTCTGGACTTAAGAACAGCCTGGAAGAAGAATATTTGATTTTATTTTATTTTAAATCCAAATTCTACAGCTCCAGGGTCCATGGTTCGAGCCTGAGCTGAAGTCTGTGTGGTGTTTTGCATGTGCGTCTGCGTCTGCGTCTGTGCAGAATTCTCGGGATTCCTTGTACCTCCCGAAAACATGCATGTATAGGTGGATTGTTTACACTGAATGGACCATAAGTGGAGTGTTGAATGTGTGTGCGTGCCATCCAGGGTGTATTCCAGCCTCACATCCTGTGTTCCTGCATGAGATGGACTCCAGATCCAACATCACCTTGACCAGGAAAAAGCAGTTTGTAAAGATGAATGAATGAAACTCCATAAACACATTAGGCAGGTAATACAGACTGTAGAATGCTAATACACTGGGATTTGTGGATCTAAGGTTTTGCTCTGGATCAAAGAAACTCTGGAAACTAATACTAGATGCCCTAAAACTCATACTGGATTGTGCTTTTACACTGTAGCCATGTCTCTAGCACATTATTCTTGCCTTTCGATCCAAGCGTGCTATTTATTCAGACAGACGTGCACTGTCCCGGTTTGCGGCAACTGTGGATCATGAGGTCTTTCAAATTTTTGTGTCGATGAGCTGGGAGCAGTTGTTTCCTTTCCTATAGCGACGACTGCAGTTAGGTGGACGAAAGATGCTTATATTTTACATTTACACTCAGGAGCTGTACATATAGTATGCGTGTGCTTGTTTAGCTCTCAGATTGTAGAGTAGAAGAAGCCTTTAGGTGTCACATATACATTACAGCACAGTGAAATAGTTTTCCCCACATATCCCAGCTTGTTAGGAAGCAGGGGTCAGAGCACAGGGTCAGAGCACACGGTCAACCAGCGCGCTCGCAAAAATGAACGCAAATCAAGGAAACGCTGTAATATTCTGAGAGCGTGCAGTTTAAAAAAAAACAAACAAACAAACAAAAAAAAAATACGACAGAAGATTTTCTGCAGATCCGGGGCCGAGACGCGTCGTGTGATGTCATCACGACGCACATTCAGACAAAGCCCTCTTTGATTCACGTGCGTCGAACACGAGTACAGCTAAAAGTTCTCATTTAACAACAAACACAACTGCGAAAGACCGTGCAAATGCAATTTCACAAACCAGCTCGCAAATTTCAAACGTTGCCGGGGCTTGACCCCCATCCTCCTGATCACTAACCCACAGCCTTAACCACTAATCCATACGTTGGTGTTCTTACTACACCAATGTAGAGCCTATTTGTACACGTTACGTTCCTTTTTTTGCCTTTTTTTTTTTTTTTTAAACATGGGCTTTATTTCAGATTTTACATTCAGAAGCAGTGTGCTAAATGGAATGTGTTCGGGAGACGTATATGTTTAGGTCCTCATAAGGACAGTGAAAAATAACACTGGACCACGACTTTATAAGGTGAAGCCAATCACATCATGGGTCTCTTGTGTGATCGTGCAGGTGCAAATATTCAGCTCACAACACAAAAAAAAAACGCACTCTTCCTAGGAGATCTGTGACAAGTCCATTTTTAACATTGTATATATGAAATATTTCCTCATATTGTGAAGATAGTTCATTGGGGCTCACGGCGGATTGGTGGTTAAGGCTCTGGGTTACTCATCAGAAGGTCGGGGGTTCAAGCCCCAGCACTGCCAAGCTGTCACTGCTGGGCCCTTGAGCAAGGTCCTTAACTCTCTCTGCTCCAGGGGGCGCTGTATCACCGCTGACCCCAACTACCTGGCATGCTAGTGTATGTGAAGAAAATAATTTCACCATGCTCTAATGTATATGTGGCCAATAAAGACTCATTATTATCTTACAGAGCTTCTTATCGTACAGAGTTGCATGTTTATAAGTTGTACATTTGTTTGTTTTTGTTTTTCAGACTGATTTTACAGGTAACACTGCAAAGCTTTTTCCTCAGGATAACGGCATTTGCTAAATGCTAGAAATTGTCGAACGCTCGATTCTGATTGGTCATAAGATGTTGATTCATTTTCTATAACGGCAGCTTGGACAATAGCTCCGGCTTTTATATGAATGCCCATGTTCTAATACGTTACAGTTTTATCTAACAGCAGCTCATTCACAGGGATTTGTATGTACAGTGTGTGTTGTATGAAGTGATATGGTGAAGTTTTCTTCGAGGGCATGTTCGTTTAGCATCTTCGGAAGGAGTCTCAAGTGTCGAGCGCTTAGAGGGACAGCTGTAGCTCTTTTTCTAAATTGACGTTGCGCTTTCTCTGCAACGTGCCAAGCTTCATTTTTTACAATTTTTTTTTTTTTTTTTGCTGTATCAACGTCACGAGAGGGGAAAAAAAGCAGGTAAATATTAAGTAATAAAAGGAACGTGAATCTGACTACAAATGGTTAAAAATGGTCAAAACGTCGTTCTTGAATGAATTAAAAATGTAAACATTGGCGATTTGTTGCGGTATAAGAGGAACAAAACTCTCGTAGCCACTCGTTATTGGAAATTCTGGATAATAACCGTAACTCGCCTGCATGTAATACTGCGTCGTATTATTACCGTTGTTCATGATTTTCCTATAACTGCCATATTCTATTCCTTTATTCGTTTTAAAGCTACAGCATGAACAGATAATTAAGATGTGGATCAAATAACGAGACATCCGACTTCTCTACACGAGCACGGATACCAGGTGAACAACCCGAGCGAACAGGAGTCGACGGAAAGACTTTGTCAGCTGACCCTTCACGTCCTCTGGACAATTTTTAATAACCAATCCTCCCTCTTATATTAGATTAGACGGTCTCTGGAAGCCTCACACGATCGTCAGGCTGGTGAGAGCCGAAACGTATCTTACATGTATATTATTGTAAGCGTTCCTGACTATCACATACAGTTCAGTCGGCCTCATATCATATTCACAACGTTCTCAAAGGACGTATTTGAATAAACCTCATCACAGACGACACCGCGATACACAATAGTGTACGTTTATTCAACAGCTACAAAATTCAACCGTACGAGGCGGAGAAAGCCGGAAAATAAATCGTCTAGTACAAACTTTTAACGTCTAATCAGCTGCTTCGATTCAGAGTTTGTAATTGTTATTTAAAAATTTTAGGAAAAAAAAAAAAAAACTATCACTATACCTGCTATGTATTGTGGCATAATTTATCACAATATCAATATGATTATTGTCATATTGCCTGGACCTACTTGTGACAATACTGTAAAAGATAATTGCTCCTGACTCACACATTTATCTTTATTGCTTCGTTTTATTCAACCGCAGTCGGTAAAGATTAAGTGCATATACAGGACGGCCACTTAAGACACCGGAGTTATTAAGCCTCAAAGGTCGGCAGGAGTGTTAAATTTAGTCGTACGGTACGGTAGTATTGTCTCACACACACACCCATGCACTCTTAATACCTCCACCGCCTTGTGACGACCCGCCGGACTACCTACCTACCTGCCTGGTTTAATGTGTGTCCTGAGGGTGGAGCTCACACAGTACTAGACACCTGTTCACTTCGGGTTCATCAGTCGTGTGCGCGTCTCCGTGTTTGAGAAGAAACAAGGGTGTGGGGATTATGGATTTTGCCCAGCGTAACAGTAAGACTGCATTCAAATTGGTCTATTTGTGTTCGAACAGAAATCTACACTGGATTTCTCACACATTTTCGCGTTACGTTCTCGCACCGAGGACGTGATTAGACTTTGTTTACTTTTCTTCGCAAGGAGTCACATGAATCCGATTTACATAAGCACGTTCAGTTGACTCGAAAATCCTTTGACTCTTTTTCTGTTTCGTTACCAGTGTGTGTACGTTACAGTATGAGTGTGCCACGTGTGCGACACGTGACGGGTAGTTTTATCCCCGTAAATATTCAAAGACTCCTTAATGCCTTTAAACTTGATTAAACATCCTGCAAGCAAGCGCGTGTTTAATCTTCGACGTTAATAGCGTCCCGTGGTTTTCGGCCGTGTGTCTTTGAAAACGGTGGGTGGTTCTGTGCGCCACACTTCCTGCGAAGTAAAACTTCCTTTTAACAGTTCCTTTTAACTCTGATGGCAATCAAGTTCTCTAAAAAATGCTCTGCAGAAGAGTACGTCTCTCTCCCCGGGATATTCCACCGAAGTCCGCGCGCAGATACGAAACGGTGCGCCGAAATGTGCTTCGGTGTTCCTCACGTTTAAACACGTTGCATAGCATTCTTGCATTTCGAATGGGGGGATTTTGGACACCATCTCCACTAGATGGAGTGACTAGACCGCCGATGAATTATCCAAATAAATAAATAAATAAATAAATAAATAAAAGCTGTACAGAGCATTTGCAAATATTGTAGGACGATCGAATGCTGCGCTCTTGCATCAGTTAGATCAAAGGAGGACGAGTGATCATTTCAGCACGTGTGTTAATAAACAGTAAATGTTACAGACGGACGTTGAAATGAAATAAAACGAGAAAGGTTCGAACGAACACTAAGGCACGGCGCTAGAAACGACTCTCGGATTATTTCCTGCGTAAAAGCGAATAAGAGGGCGAGATAATGAGTGATTTGTCGCGTTAGGTTTATTTACATGTGTCGTTTGGTGAAGCCTCGCCCTAGAGGGAATAACAGCTCCATGCAATTCAGATCTGATGTTTTCGGTAGGGTTCGGATCTGGACGAGCCGTCGATTTTGTCTTTTCCTCAACCATCAATCAATCTCTCAATAGCCAAGCATTAACCTCCTGGCAGAAGGGCAGCAATGCTGTCTTTTTTTTGCTGTTTACTATAGTCTGTAGTAAACTATAGTTCCCTATAGGGTACCTAAATAGGGTACCCCCCCCCCACCCGCCCCCCACCAAAGACCTTTATAAAATATACTTGGCTATAAGTAAGATAAGTCGTTCCATGTGTGTAATGTTAATCGTAATGAATTGCACACATCATAGACACACACATACACAAACAGTGTTTTTCTCAGGGGCGCGTCTGGTTATTTCCGTCTTAGCAGAGAACGTTCTCAGACTGTACAGCCCTGATTTCTGCTTATACTCACGAGCTCCGTCTGTCTTTTATTCTCAGGCTGAAGGTCCCACTGCGCAGCCTGATGATGATGATGAAAAGGAGGATGATTACCGTAGTGTGGTCCAGCCTCATAGACACTAGTAGTTTTGTGTGAGGGGAGAAGACACCTGGAATCAGACTAGAGGACCACCAGATAGTCAAGGAGCGCAGAGGATGTCTGCGAGTACACCTAATTCAGCCCCGCCCCCTAAAAAGAGCCGGGGGAAGCAGGAGACGGAGTCTGTCCAGGCAGCCAATGAGGAGCTCAAGGCCAAACTAAGCGATGTACAAAATGAGCTGCAGCAGGAGAGAGCGAAGGTGGGTTCATCCGTTACAGGCTTCCTGATTCTATAATTCTATAATTATTTATTTATTTATTTATTTATTTATTTTAAACTTAATGTCCAGTTTCGAGATTTTCTGTGTTGACTTGGAATTGTCTTGAACTTATTGTCATTTGTACTTGTACTTAATCTTGAAATGAAAAATTAGTCTCACTAAATATGGTCTTGAGTTCGTAAAAAAAATAAAAATAAAAGTATGACGTAAAGACTTCGCCTCAAAAGGGATTTGGTCGTTTTCAGTCTCCATCTTGAATCAGTCTCGCTTTCATTTGGATCGTGACTTGACCTCGAACCCCTAACGACTTGGACTGTGTTTGAAAGTACCTAGTACCTAGTGCTCGGCTGTTGATACATAAGCGTGTAGCATAAATACAATCTGGACATATTACATCCGCCATGTTGGCGTTGTCATGTGACCTACAACTTAAAAAGAACCGACCTTCTGCCTTCTGCAGTTTTTTGATTCTGCCCCACCAGTCCCGTTGCATCATGGGATAGTGCAATGTCCGTTGGTTCCATTCTCGCCTACTGTTTTCTGAATACTGCGAATTCGGACGTACTGCTCTTGTGGCGTACTGCGTTTCGCCTCGGATGCAGCCCTCGTCTTCACGCGGTCTCGGCTAGTCCCGGTCTTGTTTTGGACTTGACCTCATCCCTCGTTTAACGATGAAGAAAAACAGATGAATTTATCTGAGTTGTAAACAAGTGCACTTAGATAAGCGTCCGCTGAGTAATAGTCTAAATGAAAAGGTCGGAATAATATGGCTGTTTGCGTTTAAGTAGAATCACAAGATTCAAGCCAGAGTTAATCTTTTTTTATGGCACACCCCATGGCTGGAGATGATGGTTTTCCTTCTCTAACACATATTAAGGCTGGTAATTAACTGAGCTAAGAACCGCTGCTCTAAAATGCTCTGGTTTACAAAGAGCTTAAAATGACAGAGCAACGCTCGGAGAATAGAACGTCCGCGCTTTCTCACACGTCCACTTTAATAGGAACACCCGTGCGTCTGGTCAGTTTATGCAGTTATCCAATCAGCCAATCGCGTGGCAGCAGCACAGCGCGTGAAGTCATGCAGATACAGGTCGAGAGCTTTAATTAATGTTCACATCAAAAAAAGACTGATGAAAAGGTGTGAATTTAACAGAAGCATGGTTGTTGGTGGCAGATGGGCTGGTTAGATCTTTTGTAATAATGTGCGTATACACACTTGTACAGTAATGAATATACACACAGTGTCATAACGATTGGGGCATTCCATCTCACGTGGTCCAATGCAGGTCGCTTGACTCTTTTTAATTTTCCTAAATTTTTTGAGGGATTACCTCTATGTATTGGCATTGCAAAATCACCAGTTTATTTTGTTCTGCTTTATTTTCCTTGGTTTAACTACAACGGCCATCTTTATGTCATGGCAAACGACAAATTTTGGTTATACGGATGTTTACGGAAACCTCGATATCTCGGGCCCATGATGAGCCAGGATGGGAGATATCGGCTGTCCTTGGAACAGAAAAATGATCTCTAGAGCATATTCCACAGTACATATATAAACGATTTGCACGTTCGTGTTCCTTAGACTTAGGAATGCAAGTCCAAGTGTAATGCTCAACATTGCTCACAGCTCAACGTTTTGGGTCAATTTAAAAGGGGAAGGGTTCGAGGCTCAGTCTTAATTTTTTAAACAAGTACTTAGGTAAGTAGAGTGTGTATGCAGAACATTTCAGGTTTGAGACTTCTCTCTTTTATTATTATTATTATTATTATTATTATGGGGCGAGAAAGTGCAATTTTGACAAAATTTCCCTCACTTTCGGGTTGAATATCTCTGGTGGAGGACCAGATACGAATCTGAAATTTTGACTGAAATACGTCCTCTATAGTAGCATTCTGCTGTAAGAAATTAGGAGTTTGAGACTGGAGGTAAACTCTGCAGGACAGTTGACCTCGAGGGCCAGATTTGAAGAACCAGCCTGATCTATCATGTTGGTACAGGTGTACAGTTGGTACGCGTGATTAGATTTTACCCAAATATGGAACTACAGTGTTCGGTTGGGTGTTTTACAAATGAACCGTGTCATAAACAAAGCTGTGGTGTTGTTTCTCCTGTGATAAAAGCAACGGTCAAGCAACCAACTTATCGAGTTGCAGTTATCGAACCAGTTGAGACGGAATGACCCGTTTAACAAAACTAATCCTCTTTGGTGGTCGAATGTGTTTTCAGCAAAGATCAATGAGGGTTAATGCTAGTTGCCCTGTAAGCAGCGCTAATTAGCCCTTTTTAGCAACATTAGCATGTTTAGGGGTAAACTAGTCCTTTTATGCCCTGTCACTGTCCTGTCCTATTTTGTTCATTAGCTGTTCTCATCAAATTTGATGCCAGTTTTAAGGGTGGTCTTTTGTGGCATTCTCTTGAACCGTTTTACACACATTCATTCACCCCTCTCACTGCAGGTGTGTAAGCTGCGCGAGCGGCTGCAGGAGCTGCGGGCGCAGCGGGAGGCCGAGCAGCACAGGCATGCAGTCGCACAGACCGAGCTGCGGGTGAAGCTACGAGAAGAGAAGCAGCGGGAGGTCGCAGCTGTGCGTGACTCTCTGAGCCGGCAGCATGAGGCTGAGTTAGCCCGTGCTGCCCGCTTGCGCCACTCTGAGCTCGGGCGCCTGCAGGGCCTGGTGAATGTACTGCGCAGTGGCAACGGTGCCGCCGAGTTGAGGGAGGAGGCGCGCGAGGAGGCACGCAGGACCTATGAGGCCGAGAGACTGAAATTGACACAGGAGCTGCAAGAGGCCAAGGCAGCACGCAGACAGGCAGAGGAAGCGCTGACCAACGCCGTGCAGGCTGATAAATCCAAAGCAGCTGATCTCAGAGCAGCACATCAGGCCCATCAGGAGGAGATCCAGAGGATCAAACGGGACAGCGAGAAGGAAGTCCGCAGACT
>NC_030423.2:1512500-1517500 GCF_001660625.3 Ictalurus punctatus
GTCTTGCTGGTTCTTTACCTGTCGTCCTTCATCTGTCTGTGTGCACTGGTGTGCCTGTATTTCTCTGGCTGTCAGGAGATGACCTACAAACATGATGGTAAGCGCTAGGTTTAGAGCATTGTGTGTGTGTGTGTGTGTGTGTGTGTGTGTGTGTGTGTGTGTTGTTGTTGTTTGATTTGGCTCTATGCATATTATGGTCTGACCTCTAGGCAATTTCTTCTTTATCGATTGGGAGCACCTCAGATAACAACGTATAACACAATATAGGTCCACCTGTAATGTTCCTCAAATAACGTTCCTACAATGTTCTGAAAACATATTACGCAGGGTTGTTTTGCTCCACGTTGTTTCGCAGTAATACAGTAAGCTAGCATCGTGGAAACGTTTGTGCAGCAGCGTTGTAGGAAGCTCACCGAATCTGACAACGTTCACAAAGCATTCATAACTGGAACAAGATGTCCGGGCTGCTCCGAGACCAGTTCTGCATAATCTCTCCTCAGCCGCTTGAATCATTTCAGCTGTTTGCATCTTTCTCCCTCTCTCAGAGGCATGTTGTGGAGACATATTTTGGATTTGATGAGGAGTCTATAGATTCAGAAACGTCGTCCCTGACGTCGTACAACACAGATCATACCCCGGCGACCCCAGAGGAGGAGCTTGAGGAGGTAAGTAATCAAACTGGCACTCGGTTGTGTGTATCCCAGGTGAAGCATTCCAAGCGAAGCAAAACCTAGATGTGAGAGGGTCTTAAAATTGATACTGAACGAAAGTACAACGCTCATTACAAAAATAAACGATGCCGTATATATATATATATATATATATATGAACTGTTAATAAATATTAACATAAATAAATGATATACATCCAAACTGAACTGAATAATAAATAAAAAACCAAGACGACTGAAATGAAATAAAAAAAAAACACTTCAAATAACACAACAAAAATATTTGTCCTCGATACTTCTTATTTCGCCCCTAGAGGCCGCTCTCGTGCTGTATATCAGGAATCGGTTCTCAGTGCTGATCAATGGGTCGTTTCCTGTGTCATCCAACTTCTACAAATATATGTTCGTGCTGTTTTTCCCTCCTGTGATTGGTCAGGCCTTCTCCAGAGAGGAGGCGGAGCTTCGTTTTCGGCAGCTGACACGAGAATACCAGGCACTTCAGCGAGCGTATGCTCTCCTCCAGGAGACCACGGGCCCTCTTGACCCCGAGAGACACTGCAGGGTATGCTCTTATCACGCAGACGCACACATCCCCTGCATTGCACTCGTACCCGAGACACTTGTGACCAGCGTTCCCCTATGTTGCACGCACAAGCATGTCTGCTTTTATTTCGCCGTCTGTTTTCCGTTCATTTCTCGGCAGGGTTAAATCGACACCCCGATCGTTCGGATAAACGGCATTAAAACGTACAGTAGTGCGGTTTTACAGTAGTGCGTCTCGTCTCGCCGTGCGTCGTATTATACATCAAGCACAGCCTGATGGATCGGAAGCAGAATCTCGACATGCATTGAGAACCGTTAAAGAACTCAGAAGTAGAGCAAGAGTACATCCTTGATCAAAAATGGCTGCCACAGATTCCTTAATTAGAACTAAAGTCAGGAAGCTCATATCGTATAGAGATAACCTAGCAATCATTTCTGTAATATATCGGATGGAAATAAAAATACACAGAAGTAAGGCTGAGGCTGATTTCTGTCTAGCCCAGACCGTAGGTTCCTGTAGCCCATCGCTGACAGTGAAATGCCCGCTGTTTTTGTGTGCATCGTGGGCTAATTTATTCGAGACCGCTTTACCGAAACATCCTTAAAACACAGTGGATTACTTTCTCTACGACGTGTTTTTCAAAATCCTGGAGAAACTAGACGGGAATAGACTAAACGAACATTGTCCGAATTAGACGCTTGTGTTTTAAGAATAATAATAATAATAATTCTGTTCACCGGTAATCGAATATTATCGATTATAATTGATTTGCCTGTAAAATTAAAGTCTTTCTCCATGTCATCATTCACATCTTAATGGTAGGCCTTGCCCAGATTCTGAGCAAAGTTCGTTGCGTATTGATTGAAAGCTGCTGAATCGAATTGGGTAGATTCATCATAGTCGATTCATCGGTCTTATCACATATCTGAAGGTTTTGCCTTATGAATCGAAGTTGTATCATGTGGAAGTTAAATAGCGTCCTGTTTCACTCCGACCCAAATGAAGCTGTGTGTCTCCAGTCTGCCGTAGGCTGGCTCTCTGATCGGCTGTGTGCTCTGTCCGTCAGACGCGGGAGCAGCTGCAGGCCGAGCTGAATGCCTGCCAGGCGAGGAACGCTGACTTGGAGAGGAGCCTGGCAGAGAAGGGGCAGGTAAAGAAGAAAAGGGACGTGGAGAAGAGACGTCTGGCATCTGGCGTCTGGCTCTGTTCTCATTGGCTTTGCTGCTTGTCTGTCTGGCAGCGGCGTTTGTGTGCCGGTGCCAGTCCGACCGACAGCCTGGCACACAATCGTGTAACGTTAAGTGCTTGGCAGCTCAGTTCTAATGCACGTCTTCCTTCTCGCTGAAGCCCAGACAGAGTGGCAAGTCATCATTATTTATTCAATCTAATCTCGTAATACCTATATCATAAACAGTTGTTCCAGATAAACCAAGCTAGTTAGAAAATCATTGGGGAAAACACCGACTCGCACCGCGATTGTGGTGTATCCTGATCACGTTCTGCCACAGCGTACAGTATATATATAAATCAGCTATGTTGGGTTTAGGTGGTCAGTACACTGATCCGCTTCTTCTTACCTGCATGATGCCCATTAGCCGTCTAGTTTATACACACCTGTGGCTATGCTAATACAGGTTCGTGCACGCTTTCCGATCGGTTAGCTTGTGTTTCTGTTCTTTTTGGACTTTTGCATGCTTCATAAGAAACTCTGGCCGCTGCACTACCTTAGGCGCCGACTTTATTTATTTATTTATTTATTTATTTATATGTGCGCTTATCTATGTCTGAATAGGTATGTATGCTTGCTAATTTGGATATATTCATGTTTCCTCATGAGCGCAGATGCATACTGGGTTTGTGTGTGTGTGTGTGTGTGTGTGTGTGTGTGTGACGCAGGACTCAAAGTGGGTGGAGGAGAAGCAGAATCTCGTTAGGGTAAATCAGGAACTAAGAGAAAAGGTATTTCCTCTTCTTACATGCACTTACACGTACATTTTTTTAGCAATACATGCAATGGAAGTGTGTGTGCGTGTGTGTGTGTGTGTGTGTGTGTGAGATAGATAGACTTACTGGAGCAGTCCGAGCTGCGATTGCGCTCCGAGGTGAGGGACACACAAGACCAAAATGAGCTGCTGGAGTTCCGTATACTCGAACTGGAAGTAAGAGAATCCTATGTTCCCACGGCAACAACCAGGGCTGTCCGAACCCCTCTGCTGTCTGCATGAGCCAAATATGTAGATGGCTATACATGCATACACACACACACACACACACACACTTTCACTGCATCTGTGCATTTTTATGTTAAATATCCATCCCTGTCATTTTGTCATTCTGTTTAATTGATGTACTTTATTGTTTTCTTCAGTTGAATAGAAGCTGGAATAAAATTGATTTGAATCAAGCTCCTCACCATTATGATTTATTTTTTTTCGACTCCATTTCCCGCACGTTATACCCGTTGCGTTCTGCATGCACGTGCGCTTGCGTTGCATCGCGTGTACTTGTGAGCACACTCTCGTCTAGCCCGACCTCCATGTATATTTTTCATCATCATCATCATCCCAAATTTCCGAGTCACATGTCGCTTTATTTTATTTATTAAAAAAAATAATAATAAATAATATTTTTTTTGTAAGAATCACATTTCCATTTCTAAATTAGGCATGTGCCGGGATTACATTGTCGTATTATGATAATAGTGTAATAGAATATCATGTTCTTGTGTGTTTTCAGATTAGTATGACAGATTTGATTGAATTTTCAGAATTATGTGAGTGCCTTGTCTAAAATCTATGACCCGTTAAATTTCACCAAAATAACGAACACGCGCTATATGGCCAAAGGTATGGGAACCATCACACCCATGTGCTTGTTGAACGTCCCGTTCCAAATCCACAGGCATTCATGTGCTGCATTGCTGCCGTAACATCCTCCACTCTTCTGGGAAGGCTTTCCGCTAGATTTCCGAGTGTGGCTGTGGGAATTTGTGCTCATTCAGCCACAAGAGCTTTAGCGAGGTGTCCGGTGAGAAGGCCCGGTGTGCAGTCGGTGTTCCAATTTAGGGTGTTCCAGGTTAGGGTTCTGTGCAGGCCATTCTGGTTCTTCTACACCACGCACAAGAGCATTGTCATGCTGGAACACGACTGGTATCTTCATTTCAGTGAAATCGTAATGCACACAGATAGGGGCGGCTGTGGATCAGGTGGTAGAGCGGGTTGTCCACTAATCGTAGGGTTGGAGGTTCGATTCCCCACCCACGTGACTCCACATGCCGAAGTGTCCTTGGGCAAGACGCTGAACCCCAAGAAGCTCCCGATGGCAAGTTAGCGCTCTGCTACCATTGGTGCATGGCAGCTCTGCTACCATTAGTGTGTGTGTGTGAATGGGTGAATGAGAACCAGTGTAAAGCGCTTTGGATAAAAGCGCTATATAAGTGCAGACCATTTACTTTGTTGCAACAATTTTCGGAAAAGCCTACATCCTATTGGTCATATAGTGTAAGAGACTTCTGTGCTTCAGTATATGAGAGACTTCATTTCAGGAGCATGCTGCCTATGTACCGTAGGTAGGCGTAGTGACCATATTCCAAAGTGTCCTGAATTACAATGTCTAATGAATATTACAATGAATAGCCCCTATTACTGACTAGCAGCGCATGCCTGGTATCGACGCACCGGTTTATTTTGTTCGATGAAATGTGTCTATTTCGTTACTAGAGTTCTTATTTCCTGAGTTTCATTTTTAATTTCCATAATAACAAGAACTAGAAAGATTAGTAAATGT